>NC_089743.1:34834718-34852722 GCF_040412425.1 Macrobrachium rosenbergii
ATTTCCTGTCCAGGGATCCCCAAACCCTCCTTCAGTTCTCTTCCATCCCTGACTGACTGTGCTCTTGCTACTACTGAGAGTTGGGACTTTCATCCTCCTATTTTTCTTCTTCTGCTGAAGTTTCCGTGGAAAGAAAAGTGTTTGGATAGGAAGGGGTGGGCTATAACATCGAGGGTGTATACTTATGAATCAGTGGTCTGAGTATATATTAAACCAGAAAACTATTAATAAATAAAGCAAATGAGGCCCCATGATTGTAATTAAATATTAAAATAGAAATGTAAGTGTTTCTGTTGTGCGAATTTGGTCATATAAATTGGTTAACATGAACATAAATATTAATAAATAAATGTAATGAAGGCTCATAACTGTAATATTAAAAGCGAATAGAATTGGAGTGTTTTCTTGAACAACTTGGGCCTTATAAGTGTGTTGAACATATCTCAAGGAACAAAGGAATATTGATAACAACGCCAATGAACCCCATGATTGTTACAATAAATAAGAGTAGAATTGAAGCTATGTCTCGTATAACTTGGGTCCTATATCTCTCATTAATCCTGCAGGAATTGTGCATCTATAAAACTCGGAATCACTGAATATCAGTTTAGAATATATATATATATATATATATATATATATATATATATATATATATATATATATATATATATATATATATATATATATATATATATATATATATATATATATAATTATTATCACATTTGTACTTGTTTCAATTATCACACATTACCTACACCCTGTCTCTCTTATTTTTCACCTGTGGTAATGTGTGATATATATATATATATATATATATATATATATATATATATATATATATATATATATATATATATATATATATATATATATATATATACACGTTGATTTTCGTATGATCACTGGCTTCCATTTACTTCAGCAAACTTTTTAGTTACTCAAATTACATTGAACAGAAACCTATTTATTTAAACTCTGCCACCAATAATCATTTATATGTATTATAATATAAAAGTTATATGCAGTAAGCGCCCTTTATGAAGAACTGACTTTGCTTACACTTTTATTTTCGCTGAATTATTTTTTGTCCCTTTGTTTGGTGGAGTGTCGAATATACATTTCTAAAATTGTTTGAGTTATCTGGATCGACGGTGATTTTATCACTGACTTCTTGTTACAGCAAAGTTTTAAGTCTATCTCTGTCACCATCCAGGACAGGATGTCTGGTGAAAGAGACACACTTGATACTTAGATGAAACAGGTCAACAAAAATTACCGTCGATGCAGATAACCCAAAAATAAATACATATTCGACTCTTTGGCCAAAATAAAAGGAACGATTTGATGCACAATTGAGAACTATTTTTTTATTAATCAATGTATTCATGGAACATGTTTTTTTTTTTGTATTAGTGAATGAAATATTTTATTTCACATTTTTTATCTTGGAATTTTTAACGTCTGACATTGCAGAAATGTAGTTATGCTATATCACAATGCAGTCATTGTATTTGCTTACTTTTTTATCTATTTATTTATCATGTTAATTAATTTTTTCCTTTTTAACAAGTGATCTCTTCTTTCGTTATTTCCCATTACTTTCTGTTACTCGTGTCTAATGAACACCATATGTCTTGGAAACTTCAATTTCAAGTCAATGGCCCCTGTGGTCTTGTTTCATATGGAAAGGGTGACCCTTCTGTATAATAATAATAATAATAATAATAATAATAATAATAATAATAATAATAATACAATAATAATAATATAGGTAATCCAGTGTTATTATTTTTTCTACTGCTGGATTGGTGGAATGAAATTTCGGTGGCTGTTACGCTTTTGCCATCAGGACCAATGGCACGCATAAAACTTTGGAAAAAATAAAACCTTTGCTTATCATTGCAATACCAGAACCATTCCCATTTAATGAGAACAACAAAGAAATAAAAATATTGTGGATATCATATCAACTTTGTTACCGCAACGGTAAAAAATCTAATTTCATTTTATTGTTCAACGTATGGAGTCGCTCAAATCATATTTCCATAAGTGGGATCCATTTTCAATTATTTGGGAAATGTGAGGTCTATCCGTTTTCATAATTTCTCGTTGATGGGAATTATTACCGTGAACTAAGTAAAACTGTTTAAAAATTTTACTAATCGTTGGTGATGTTGTCAATGTTATTTTCTAAATATTTCTTTTATAATTTACGTCTTCTTTTACAGTTTTACAATCGGCAGACCTGAGATACATTTTTGAGAATGAATTACAGAGTACTCATATTATCAAGGAACGCATAAATAACTTCAAATGACTCTAACTGTGTTTATGTATTTGAATCTGACAATGTTACTATTTTATGTCCTGTCAGAGGATCGTATTCAGTAGAAGTGTGTGAGAGAGAGAGAGAGAGAGAGAGAGAGAGAGAGAGAGAGAGAGAGAGAGAGAGAGAGATACACTCAGGATAGAAACATATCCAAATGTGTGTGTTTGTGTGTATCAGAGAGAGAGAGAGAGAGAGAGAGAGAGAGAGAGAGAGAGAGCGACTCAAGAAGTAAAAATATCCCGTATGTGTGTGTTTGTGTGTATGCATGTGCGAGAGAGAGAGAGAGAGAGAGAGAGAGAGAGAGAGAGAGAGAGAGAGAGAGAGAGAGAGAGACTCAGCAAGGAAAAATAACCGTTATGTGTGTATTTGTGTGTGTATGTGTGTGTGTGTGAGAGAGAGAGAGAGAGAGAGAGAGAGAGAGAGAGAGAGAGAGAGAGAGAGAGAGAAAGCTCAAGCGGGAAAAATAGACGCAACAGGTCAGAGATGTTTTTGTCTTTTCCTCAGCTGAAATGTCGAGAGATGTTGACAAGCGATATCACTCCAGTACAGCTTCAAAATCCAAACGGTAAAATGATAAGCTTTTGGAGAGAACATGTGATACTTGTATCGAAATATGAACATGATAGTTTGGTGTGATTCCATCAGTTTATCTTTTCTTTGGAATTTTTAAAAAAGTTTTGTAATAATCTTAGGATTTTACGGTCATAACTGTTTTTCAAAGATATTTTCCTAATTTTGTTTAGGTATTTTCACTTCAAACTATCTTAGAAAAGAAAATATTAATGTTATTATGAGCATATATAGTTTAGCATATATCTTTAAAGGAAAGGTCAAAAGCTTTGAAGTTGAATAGCCTGTTAACCTAAAAGAGAAATTTGCGAATATTTGTCCTGACAATATTACAGATTCTTATTCCAACCTTCATTATAAGAAAGTCCTTCATTTTCTGTTAACCTAAAAGAGAAATTTGGGAATATTTGTCCTGACTATATTACAGATGCTTATTCCAGTCTTCATTATAAGAAAGTCCTTCATTTTAGTGTCTTTAGACAATTCAGTCTAGCCTCGTTGTCTCATTTCCTAAAATGGAACGTGTGAAAGAAATGGGGAGAGATGAAGTGCACAGAAAGCATAAGAGAAAGAGTTGCAATACTGAATAATCTGTTACATCTGCCGTTCTGAAATCTGCTTGATTAGAGCTGCTGTCTGATTCCAGTACTTTCTTTAACAAAATTGAAGATAAACAAGTTCTGTTCTCCTTGAATAGTTTAAAGTATTTTAGCCCAAGCAACACTGATATACTTCCCATCAGTTGCTATTACATCTTGTCTCAATTTTTGTTTAAAAATCCTTCCCTGCGTACATACACCTCTCTTTGAGATCCAGACTTCCAATATACTCTGCCGAGCTGCCGTCCCTCGTTCCTGGGAAAAGACTTTTCCAAAAGGGAAAGCATATCAGTCTCGACATCAAGGTTTTCTTGTATATTTTCATGTGACAGATATCTGTGTTGCTCTCTGAATGGTTGGAAAATGTTTCAAGTCGACTCCTATTTCGTTGGGCGTCTTTCCCATCGTCCTGCCGAATTTTCTTTCGCTGCTGAACATCCTGGAATTTGTGTCAATCAAAACACTATTTCGTTTTCACCAGTAAGGTATTCAGTTCTTCTCTGTATCTTGTCTTTCGTCTGAGTTTTAGAATAAACAGCCTAAGAACTGAAAATATTTTAACCAAACACTTTAAATTAATTATCTACTATATAAACTTCGATTGAATGACTTCCTTTTCCAAGAAATTTAAATTAGAGACGTCTTTAATGAACCTGAATAGAATGTGCATGAAAATATGAATTATGACATGCTCAAGAGGAAGATAATTATTCTACTTCGAAAAAAAAAACACTCAATTAAATTAAACTAAGTTTCTGAACGAGTAAAAAAAGTTTCAAGTTGCTTACAAAATTCTATTGGTCTTATTTGCAAGAGTGATAAACGCTAGGGTTTGTAATATGCTTACAAAAAAAAAAAACAAACAAACAAGAACTAAAATCCAATTAAACTTTTCTTTTACAATCACATATTATGAATTGGCTATTATCTGTTTTGAAGCTAATGGTCGCCTTATATTTTGTATTTTTTGAAAAAGGTATTTGTCACTCATTTTTGGTGTTTTTTTTTTTAAAAACAGCGAAGCCGAATGTCGCAGAAGTTCAACCTGCTGTCACGAAGTGAAAAAATGAGAATATTCCTTGATATTCAAACAAGTTTTTCCTATCAAACATTTTAATAGTCAAGTGAAATATTTTTGTGTATATACTGTATATGTGTGTTATGATTTTTTTTTTTATAAATAAAGATCTTTACTAGTTTAGATATAATGTAACCAGTTGTATTTCTGTCCCTTTGGTCACTAACTGCAACCCTTTTCTTTCATTTTACTGTACCTCCGCTCGTATTTTCTTTCTTCCATCGTACTTTCCTCAATCCCCTCTTAATTATTCCATAGTGCAACTGCAAGAGTTTTCTCCTGTTACTCTTTTCAGAACTTTTTATTCTCAGCCTCCCGTTTAGTCCCAATGCTTGACCTTTGGCCTAAATTCTATGTAGATTTCATTCTAACAATATATTAAGATTCACACTCAAGAAAAAGGTTCTTATTTCATCCTCATCTTTGAAGACCGTGACTGTTCTTCACAGTCTTCATTAATAATAATTTGGGCAACTAAATATAACTGCATTCAGTCTTAACAGTTTAATCTTGACAGACGTCACCAAATATAACTGAGCACAGTCTTAATGGATTAAATATTTACAGACCTCACGTAAACAACCATTCTTTTGATTTCGAAAATCTGACCACATCCACACTTCGACACTGAAAAATAAAATGAAATATTAGCCTCATGGGTAAAGCTTTCGTCTTACATACTCAAGGGGTAAGTAGGTATACCTTAGTTTAACCAGACCACTGAGCTGATTAACAGCACTCCTAGGGCTGGCCCGAAGGATTAGACCTATTTTACGTGGCTAAGAACCAGCTGGTTACCTAGCAACGGGACCTACAGCTTATTGTGGAATTCGAACCACGTTATAGCGAGAAATGAATTTCTATCACCAGAAATAAATTCCTCTAATTCTTCATCAGCCGGTCGGAGACTCGAACTCGGGCCTAGCAGAGTGCTAGCGAGAACTCTACCGACTAGTCCAACGAGGAACTACTCAAGGGATAAAGTTGAGAAAAATTAAAATTAAAACGTTCACAGAGAGAGAGAGAGAGAGAGAGAGAGAGAGAGAGAGAGAGAGAGAGAGAGAGAGCAAATTTATGTCGCCATTCTGATTTTAAAATTAAAACGTTGAGAGAGAGAGAGAGAGAGAGAGAGAGAGAGAGAGAGAGAGAGAGAGAGAGAGAGAGAGAGAAAGAGAGAGAGAGAGATTTCTCGTGTCAGTGATTTCAATCATAAAATAAAAACACAGAACAGGTACGTAAAATAAAGAAGAAATTTTACTAACAGAGGAAATTGCCAACTAGAAGAGCAACTAATACTATATATATATATATATATATATATATATATATATATATATATATATATATATATATATATATATATATATATATGTGTGTGTGTGTGTGTGTGTGTGTATACATATACATATACATATACTATATATTTACATCACAGGGAATATCAAGGACATATGGAAAAAATTTTACTTAATTTTATAACATTTATTATAATAATTTTGTCAAACTTTTTGGCAGTTTTACCTGACATATGTTGCGTTATAATATTCATAATAACCATAATCATCATTTTCATCATTGTTATGATAATAAATTAATCACCTCGGTAACAAAAATAACACGCATTGAATTGTTTTAAATAAAATGTCAAATTTATTTCCCTTCGAGGAGAAAAAAAATCAGCCTTTGAATAAAAGACCGGAATTCTTGAGCCTTTAACCAGAGAAGTCTATTCGACTGGAAAATGCTCCCCCCCCCGCCCCCACAACCAACTGTCTCCCTTCCTCCAGCCCACACACCCTCGCCCCCTGCCAAATGCTTAGGTAGCCAACCTTAGAAAATACGCTAACAGCTCACCGAATCTCCTTCCTGAATACCTAATCAGGTCCTAAACCATGTATAAAGACTTAAAAACCAGATAGTATTCAGGCTCGTGACAAATTGTCTTTCTCCTTCCTTGCACGCCTCACAAGGCAGAGGTTTGCGACAGAGGTTTCGGAAAAAGCTGGGTTTGGTGGGGTTTCTTTTAGCAGTCATTTTCGAAAATGAAGTTTTTGTTGTTTATGTAGCGGGTAGAATACTGTATTTTTACTGTATATATATATATACATATATATATATATATATATATATATATATATATATATATATATATATATATATATATATATATATATATATATATATATATATATATATATATGTATATATATATATATATATATATATATATATATATATATATATATATATATATATATATATATATATATATATATATATATATATAATATACAGTATATATATATGTATATATATATATTATATAAGTATAAGTCTAAATGTGTATAAAGTAATTATACATATATATAAACACTGCATATATATACATACATTTCCAATTACAGATCACCATCAACACTTCATTCACAACTGACACACAACTATTCAGTACAAAAATGCTAACCTTTTTTGTGACAAAGCATTCCGTTGTAATTCCACAGCAACTCACACCATTGCACTCCATTCCAAAGCCTCATTTGAATTAAGGGTTTTATAATTCAGTGCCGGTTCAATTTGACTGAGTGCCACTGCCTGGATACGACCGAATGATTAAATTGTTGGTGAAGTGCCACTGTTCAGACAATTGTTGTGCATTTTTTTATCTGAATTTTTTTTTTTGTACGCAATAATTATTGTTTGGGATGAAACTAGTTTCAATTGGAGTTTTTTTGAACAATACATTCTGGTAAATATGTGAAAAGTTGTTTGAACACTTCTGAGTACACACATACATAATATATATATATATATATATATATATATATATATATATATATATATATATATATATATATAATCAACACGCAATCCCGTGTGAAACAGAACTAGGTTTCTGATTCGCATCAGATCGAACCCAGGACTTGTATGGCCTAGTGGGCAGCGCCCTTGCCTTTCAGTTGAAAGTCCTGGGTCTGATCCTGACGTGAGTCGGAAATTTATATTTATATATATTTATATATAATATATATATATATATATATATATATATATATATATATATATATATATATATTGAGTGAATCAGTCAATATATATATATATATATATATATATATATATATATATATATATATATATATATATATATATATATATATATATATATACCATCCACTATTTACTAATAACCAAAACAAAAATACAGAATACGCAGTAAACTATTCAGACACTTCCAGAAATCTGAGAGGAGAGTGAGGGTAACGGTATAAAAATGCAGCGGATAAGGTCTTGTGCCGATGAACGGGGAAGGTGGAAACTTGTTAAAGAGGAAGTGAACAGCGGAATGAAGGGTGGAATGAATTCCAAGGAATCCGGGAACGAACGAGGGTTCATTTGGCTAACTTTGATGGAAGAGAGAAAAAAAAAAACTGGGAGAGGAATGGAATATTTGAAATGAACTCTATTCAGCTGGCGCTCTGTTACCTCCATAAAGAAAATTAAGTCAGTAAATCAAGTTGATTACTTTATTTTGAGTTTGACGTTTCATTTTGGGAAGCACATGAGATATTCTAAAGTTGTGTATTATTTTATATATTTATTTTTAGTTGTTGTTCAAGATTAAGCAGCTTTGTGCTGGCACGGGCTCTTGCTCCTGGAGCAGCCCTAATTAATATTTTCTTACGTTGAGATTAATTATAGAAAAAGAACATGGGAAAAGCAAGAAAAAGTGTTAGTAATTAGTATTGCGTGAAAATATTGTGGAATAAACTGCCACCATTTGTGTTTACTTGTTACCTATCTTTTCTGAAAAACAGCTTACAAGCTTTTACAAATGACACACAACTAACGTTTTTTGAATTTAGCTTTACCGTAATTCTTCATTTACAGTCAATTAACTTTTCTGAAGCAATGGCTACAAATACCACTCTCGTTATTTGTCAACAAACCTTACTTGTATATCACATCACAGCATTCTGTTACACTCAGGCTGCGATAAAGTGTTAACAATCCATGATCTGTCACGTCAAAAAAAAAAAAAAAAAAAAATCTACGAGAATCTGCGCAATGGAAAATTCGTATGAAATAAGATAAGTAACATCCCGGATAGCAAAGAAATTAAAAGTGATGCAGATCCCCTTAGGGGTTAGTGCCGTTAGCGTACCTCACGTGGTGCACTGTAGGCATCACCAGAGGATGTCTGCAACGTTCCTCGGCCCCAGCTACTCCCACTATTTAGCCTTTTACTTCGGCTCCATTTCCTCTTCCTTTCTCAAATCTAGCTGTCCAACCTCTCTAACTTTACTTCATAGTACAACAGTTACTGTGAAGTTTCCAGTTCCACCTTTAGATCCTTGTAGTTCATCTCATTTATTTTCTGAACCTCGATCTGTATCTCTTTCTGTCTTAAGCGTTGAATGAACGAAAGCGCCCCCAGTGCTTGACTATTGACAACACATAAAACGCGAGTGCACATACATATGCTCAAATTATTCAAAGCATATTCATGTATACTGAAATGTATATCGCAATACTCTCATAATTCTGTACTAATAAGTAAACTTCATTGAAAACACTAGACCCTTTAAAAACTGTACCTATTTGCTAGTAACATTGGTATGAAATTCGAAGTCATTTGAAAGTTGATCACAGACTACGTTCTAAAATGATAAAGAAAACTCCATTTAGATTATTCGGTGGAGTATTTCAGTAAGAGTGAGGTGTTTATTTTTACTGAAGGCATATTAATGAACAATTTGAGATGATTAATACTTTCATATTCAACGAAAATGTAAATAATAGTGAATTGTAAATTAATGAGGAGAAAATCATGAGAACAGAGGAAACATTCACTTTACGACCGTGAGAAAAAAAAAAGGAAAAATCGCCCTTAAGGTCTCCTGCCGGAAATGTTTTCACAAGATAAAGGTCACGCCAATTGACCAATAGGTTTGTCTTTAGCAGCTCTCTCTCTCTCTCTCTCTCTCTCTCTCTCTCTCTCTCTCTCTCCAAATCTGTGTTAATTTGTCCTTTTCTTCAAATAATTTTCACACTCTCAAAACTTTGAGAAAAGTTGTCAAAAACTGATAGCTTCCATTAATTGACAAAATTTCACTAACTTTTTTTTAATATCGTAGTATGCTACCTTTATGAATTGGGTCGTTTATAAACTTTCTTTCTTAATAATCTTCTCGATTTTGTTCCATAGGGTAGGGGTTTATCTTCTAATAATAATAATAATAATAATAATAATAATAATAATAATAATAATAATAATAATAATAATAATAATAATAATAATAACGATGTCTCCATTCGTTTTTCCTTCATGTGCCTTCTTCATCTTGGCATCTCAAACTCTGAATATCTCTCAAAGCTCCTAAAAGAGTCCGGTGACAGACTCACATAGGAAACCAATAACATTGTTCGTTAAGTAATAAAAATGTTTTCGTTGTTGCGTAAGTTCTCGTCCTGAAAGCCAAATGCATTTTCCCCATTTCACTTTGCTGGTCTCTATGTTCGTTTTGCTGTTTTTCCCATTTCAGTGGCATTGCTTTTCCTTTCATGCAAGGTCGATTTATGTATTGACAAGTATCGTAAGTGGATTTTGCCTTTCCTTTCTTCTATACAAACTGAACAGCATTTATATGTTGACACTGTTAGTAGATTACCCAAAGGAAATCACACTCATTGACTGTCTATACATCGACCTTGTTCCTGAAAATATTTATTATAATTTAGTTCTAAATAAAACAATGCTTCAAGATTTAAATGCAGAATTTTACAGGCCTCTCCTAAATTGCGAAAGAGTTATTTACTGTTAACCTTATGTTTTCACTGTTAGAACATTTTTCACGTTTACTGTATCATCATTCTTCAATTTACTCTTTTCTCCGTCCATGAATCTGTCGTTCATTCAAACCAGAATTATAATGGAAATCTCGCCAAACGATAACTCACAAGATAGCTTACATCTACTGTATGTGACAGGCACTGTGTCTTCCTGAAACATCTTTAAGTATTTAAACCATAATCTCTTGAATGAAATCCATATGCCTAATTTCCAGTTCTGATGGTAATGACTCAGTAACGACTGTAACTGAAGAATTCAATAGATCTAATTGATCTCCTAAATTAATGTATATCCTATTTTCATCACCAGTTGCCTATGTACAAAAGTACTCGAAGCTCCATGTCTTTACGCTATTAATACAAGTATAATAACTACGATTAACTGTATTAATGACCTTTTATGAAATGGCAAAATTTATTAACAGCGTCTCTCTTTTCCTAACTCCTCAAGATTAGATATTCTAAATACTGGTTATTATTGCACGTATATACTTCTGTATGTATACTTCTCCTACACTATCTTTAATGTTCAATATGAACTCAGTTTATTAGTGGAAAGCTAAAACGAAGGCTGCCTCTAGTTGGAACCTCACGTGCGTCAGAAGGGAAGGCTAATTATCATGAGGATCAAAAACTCGGTCACCATGAAAATGTTTACATCATTTTAAAAGTAAATGACTTTCATTTGCATGGAATATGTAAATATCTACCGGATAACTATTTACAATTTATTTGTAGGTAAAATTGCATTAATACGCTTAACAATATTGTCAATTTCTGGTAGGCTATAGCAAACGCTTACTCCCTTGTTAGAAATGGAAGTACCCAACTGGAAAAAGTGCAAGCTGATGCTATTTATTGGTCCCTGGTAGCACCATAACCAGCCGGCTTCTTAAGGAGACTTGTTTTACGGCAGACGAGAAATGATCGTAAACAGTTCTTTGCTTTTTATTCAGTAGATGAAACCTATTCATATGGTACAAGCCCACGGGGCCATTGGTTTGAAATTCAAGCTTCCAAAGAATATGTTGGTGTCAGCCTCACGCCACAGACCCCACACCGCGGCAGTAACTGATCATGATACAGACCCAATGATTTTTCATCGCCCTGGGGGAGGCGCGAACTTATGCTTACGTTTATTGTATCAATTTTGGTCAAGTGTATGATCAAATAATAGAGAACCTGATCATTATGTACTTTGTATTCTAATTTCTAATTCTTAATTAATTTTTTCTTCGCATAGACTCGCTCATATAGCCTAAGGAAACAACGAAAGATTGAGAAAAATTGAATCAATAGTTATCCAGTAGTTAACTGGCCTTACGGGGCTATGCCAGTGTTGATCAAGGTAATACTAATAAAGAGAAAATATAGCCAATGCTTCTGTACTTCGTTCCATAATCCTCCAAAGAGAAAATTCAGTACGAAAGAAATTTTAATCTCATATGACGAATGACTATGGAAAATATCTACTGAATTCAGACTAGTTTCGCCCTAAAAATATTTTGAAACTATTGAATATTCTGATCAAATAATCCATTGAGTATCAATGAATAAAAAATTAAGTTCATGCATTCGTTTACTGTGTTTATAATAAGAATTGGAACAGAGTAGAATCATGGAATGGCAACCAATTGTAAAGAGGTAGACTTAATTTCAAGCAGATTTTCCATTTAAATTATATAGTTTCGTATCCCCTGAAGCAACCATATTTAAGCTGATACCAAAATTATTAGTGAAACAGAATTGTCTCTGTATATGACAAGGTATATTCATTTCATTTTGAAATTATTTGGATGACCCTCCCACCCCTACCTAAATCTCCCCCACCCAAATACTCCTATTTTATTCTGGAGAATCTGTAGTGTCTCAGATGGAAAGCCTTATTCACTAAAAAGCAGGTTTAAAGGATGCTGGACTTAAACCGTTCATACGGAAACATTAAATTTATGCTGAAATGATAGCTTGGTATGTTTGTGATAAACTGAATTGTTTCTCTAGATGTTCCGGGAGTTCCCCCGGGTCTTTCGTCTGTTCCATAATGCAACTTTTTTTAACTTAATATAGGGTGAGTGACTATTTCATCTACATATGAAACTTTTCATATGTAAACTATAGTTTACATATAAAAATTAATATAGAGGGTAATTTTTGCCCTGTCAGTAGATAAAGATAAGAATAAAGAGTACAAAACATTATAACATTACTCAACTTGAAAAACTGCTTATAATTAATATTGAGGTTAATTTTTTGCCCCGTCAGTAGATAAAGATACAAACAGAGAAATCATACATTACCTGAATTGAAAACTTCTAATACTGCGAGCACCAAAACCAAAAGAAGACACAAATAAATAGCACCAAATTTTAGCCAAAGGCGGTTCTTGTAAGGGAGCCGTCGTACCTCGCGGAAGATGAAAGAAAAACAGAAGAGGAGCGAATCCAGAGTAAAGGCTTTGGAGATTTGGGGGAAATGACGCAATCATTCTTCCAGTTGCGTAAAAACAAAACAAAAAAAACACAGGGCTCTTTTAACACTCCGTGGATGGGTCCCTATATTTCTCGTAAGCAAAACAGATGGCAACATTGAAATATTCAAAGGTGTTATATTTCGTTGGTGCACCTTATTGACTCCTGCCCGCTCCAGAATATCTAAGCTGGCATAGAGTATACGTTTTGAATTAGAGTATTTTTCATCATTTTAATTTTTTTGAGAAAAATATTTTGTTACATTATTATTTTGAATTTCTTGACTTACTATCTAGCCTCTCAACAAATGTTAAATATCTAAACTAAATGCTGATGTTATCATACGTAGACACCAGTACAACCGACAGAAGAATAAGTAAATATATGTCAGTGTCCATATTTGATCATTACTAATGAAATCATTATTCCCATTTTTTCTTTATTTTTGTAACGGAATTGATTTCTATGAGAAATAAGATTATTACTCCTCTTTTCCCTTAAAGCTTGGACTGGTATTGGATACAGCAGACCCCTTTACCTGTACTTAGGTAATTAGATTTCAGTTTTGTGTACTAAGGTTGTGTAGAGAATACATTTTTATTGTAAAAATCACAGATTAACTATATGGTAAGCTACCACAGATCTTTGAAGTAATTCCACATAAATGGGTAATGTCCACAGGGTCTAGAAAAAAATACGGTATTTCTAATTCAGATTAGATCTCAAGAAGGCCATTATTATTATTATTATTATATTATTATTATTATTATTATTATTATTATTATTATTATTATTATTATTATTATTATTATTATTATTATTTAGAAGATGAACCTTATTCATAAGGAACAAGCCCACATGGGCCATCGACTTGAAATTCAAGCTTCCAAAGAGTATGGTGTTCATTCGAAAGAAGTAACAGAAAATAAAGAGAAATATAGAGAGACGAGATTAGAAACAGTCCATGATATGATTTGGAAAGACAGCACCCAGTCAAAGTGAACTTCACTTCTCTAGAAGAACAACCAATGCATAAAAACCGAAAATAAAAGAGAGAGAGAGAGAGAGAGAGAGAGAGAGAGAGAGAGAGAGAGAGAGAGAGAGAGAGAGAGAGAGAGAGAGATAAACGAATATATATTTATGTAAATATATATATTTATGTGTATATATATATATATATATATATATATATATATATATATATATATATATATATATATATATATATCAAGAGAAAAAGTTTATATTGACTAACTGATCATAAGACTTCAGCCCACCCATAAGCTCTACATACCAACAAGCGTCCCCACAAAAAAAAAAAAAACCAGACCCATGTATTGTCGTCACGAACCTCCAACGGACCGATAATGGAAACTCGGGATATTTATGTCGTCCTCGAGGGGACATTTCTAAAGGGGCGAAGAGAAGTATTGTGACTCGAGTTTGTCTTCAAGGTGCAAGAAATCTCTTTCAGGGAGAGTGCCTGCATAGTCTGTGCGGAATTTGTTACGAAAAGGGATGGTTCTTTTAAGGCGAATACCCCACACATGGTTTGCGCAAATACTTGAATACAATAATTGTATGCTAATGTTCATTTTACACAAGAGCATTCAGATAATGGAGGTGATTTTTAGGGGCAACAAATAAATATTACTTGATTGATTAATATACTAAAAAAAAATCTGAAAGATTGGGGGTGACAGTGTTGATAAGATATTAGTCACCTCAATATAAAAATAAAATCATGTAAATCTTAATACTGTATTGTGTCTTAGTGTGTGAAGCAAGGCGCGACTTTTTTTCTTTCTTTGCAAAGGGAATGAAACTAATATCAGATTGTACGAGTATCATTAACGTAATAAAAAAAAATCGTAAATGCCTTATAATAGACTCAAGTTAAATGGAAACTATGAAACAAAGAAGTTACTGATAAAAAATATTTTCGTTCGAAGGAAAAACTTTACAAGGGTATTAAGGTGCATTGTTAAATGCACAGGCGAAAGGTCAATATATGTCACCTAAAATTTTAATATTTTAGTTCATAAATCAAGCCAAAACGGCTACCTTATACACTACTTATATAACACGGAACACGAAGCAAATTACATGTAACCAAAGACTTTAATGGTTATGGCTCAAACCCTAATCCACCTTCTGCCATTTTCAGAAATTTCAGTGACAGGCTGAAGTGTTATTGTGTGTAATGAGAGCCTCTTCATTCTCCCTGATCTGCCATTGTCCCAGGTACTGCAATCTTTAGAAACATTAAATATTCTCTCAGGATCCCACAAAGCTCCTTTTTGACAATTAGAGATTACTGAGTACACCCTCATGGTGTTCTGCTATATTGTCAGTGATCCTCATTTCTCTGTCATAAATTACTTTTGCAAGTCATTAAAGGTCTGTTACGAGATTCGTTTCTGGTGTAATTATCTCGTTAGTAGTCTGGGAGGTTATAAACACAAGCATTAGAGTCGTTTGTCTATCAAAGAATGATGCTTCGGATGAAGACTGACGAGCTCTTGCGGAGGCAAATGGTTCCTCTGGAGATTTCAATGCGTCCGTCGTGAACATTATGTGACTTTATGAGGTCTCTCACAGGCATGCAGGTCATTAGATAAGGATATGATTTAGATCATTATGGAATGAGGAAATTATAGAGGGTGCTTTATTAAAAAAAAAAGGTAGATACAAGAATTCTTCTGTTACTTTGTTTTTTGAATTTGTATTTATTTACATCTTATAGGTTAGTATATATACGAGTATATATATATGTATTTATATATATGTATATATATATATATATATATATATATATATATATATATATATATATATATATATATGTATATATATATATATATATATATATATATATATATATATATATATATATGTGTGTGTGTGTGTGTGTGTGTGTGTGTGTGTGTGTATAATTGAGAGAGAGAGAGAGAGAGAGAGGACTGGATGTGATACATTAAAAATATGGGGAAACAATGCCATATACCAGACGCTTTCTCATCTCTCTTGTTCCTCCGCCTTTTCATTATCATCAATACCTTCTGTAGCAACTACAGTATGGTATTAGTGATAGTAGTGAATTACTAATATACCACTAACCCCTCCCCTAGCCCTCTCTGGAACCCCAGTATTTTTCATATCTGGAATTTTTTTTCTTCCATGGCATCGTTCCCCTGGGACTGAAGGTCATTTAACTTCTGGCACATTTACTCGAATATTTTTTCCTCGTTAGATCCTGAGAGGAGGGAGCGGATGGGGAGGGGGAGATTGCCTCTTGGTACGGGGGCAAGAGACCTTCCAGTGTGACCAGCTAAAACATTATTTTTGTTTTGTTTTAATCTTGTGAGCGTTTGAAGCCCCAGTCAAGATTCGAGTTTTCTTAGATGTTTCTCTCGTTTTAAGTTGTAGTCTTAGGTTTAAGGGTTTAGGTTTAAGAATTGTCTGACTAAACATAGTCGTAAGAGCGATGTCTTTTTCTCTTTTTGACCTTATCATAGGCAGACGTGTATGGTAAGACATTGTTTATATGTATGACAATCCAGTTATGTATGGTTTTGATTTATTTAATGATTTATTTATTTTGTCAGTTATAGGATTCTTGAACGTTAAATTGAACTAGCATCAAATAAACGATTGATATACTTGCTCATTATGTTACCTCTCCCTCGCTCTATTCTTATTCGTTTTATATTTTATTTAAAATCTTTAATGCAGAATATTTTAATAATTACACAAAGCAGCTACCAACAACAAAAATTTATATTTATATTCAGTTTTATTTTCATACATATTAACAAATATTTATATTTTTCGATATATTATCAATGCGTTTTTTGAAAAAGTTCTAGCCATTTTTTTTTTTTTAATTTTCACATTGTCACTTTTGCTTTTAACATTTTATTTCGTCTACAAAGATAATTCCAGTTCACTCGGAATTAATGAAAATATACATACAGCAATCCAATCACTTAAAACTTTAAATTTGTAAGGAATTATATAACAAGTAGACGAATAACCTAGGGAGATGGAGAACTTAAAGATAAGTATCTGGACTGAATATTTTCGAGTAAGGTAGGAAATTTAAATGTTTAAGAACTACAAGGAATTGGAAATTAGGTACTCGTTAGTATATATAACATTTTCCCTTATTTAAAATGTCCACTGCACAATATACATTATATTCTCTAATTACAATATTGAGTTTTGGAATTCCCATGTAACAATATTGAATTGTCTCCATAAACAGCACTTAATCTTCATTATATATAGCTAACGAATCTTCCATGCATTCTGCGCTTAAATAGATACGAGCAATTTTGCAGATGCTCGGGAGACTCGGCAGATATTTCTGTTACTTATTTGTCATGTACAAATAATATTTTCTTTGTGGAAATTCTCAGGTGATGAGTCCTTGTGGCCTACCATGCATAACGCAATGGAGTTTATAGCATAAAAGTATATTTCGATTTTAATAAACAAAAATCAACATTGACTTAGTCTACATAACACTACTTAACTACCAATGAAACAAGCTCCCTATTATCAAAATATTCCAGTTTATTTTCAGTTCTTTCGTTAACATATATGAGCGTCATCACGTGAAGAGACACCGCATTGCGTGGAAATATCTTCAATGCAAATACATTGTAGTTACGTGTTTTATCATTTTTTCTTACATTACTGCATAAATACATCATTTACGTAAAGGCAAATGAGACGATCAAAGTAGGAAAGAGCGAAAAACGAACGAATTGTTAAGGAAAAGAAGTGCGGCGGTTTCTGGTATGAGTTGTTAACCATCCAAGGGACCCAAGAAGCCGGTTGATTATGTTTTCTCCGGATGACGGCAGATGGCAGCAGCTTGCAGGCCCATATGATTCCTTTTCAACAGCAGGAGAAGCTGTTATATGTACAACAGTTAAATTGGCATTATCACTGAATCTATTAACCCAATTCTGCTTATAATGAACTTTGCATAAATGTATGGAGTATATGTACACCTTGCCTACAAAGTAAAGTGATTTACTCTTAATATGACGTAGGTGGGGTTCCCATTGAGAGACCACTTCTCGTTTTAATTTGC
>NC_089743.1:34853222-34880722 GCF_040412425.1 Macrobrachium rosenbergii
CTTATTTGCCTGGGCTTCGTGATTTATAGTTTTAATACGTCGACATTGCAATTAGAAGTAATCAACGAACAGTCATATGTGGAACAGAAATAAATCAACTCACATGGGGATCAGACCCAGGTCTTTCAGTTGAAAGCAAGGGCACTACCAACTGAATCACACAGGTCATAAAGCCATTGACTTCAACTGAGAGACCTGGAGTTTGATCCTGATGAGCTGTCAGGATTTATGATATTACAGATATGTTAACACAGATTCAATGGACACTATTCGCAGTATCAATCAACATTTCCATATGGTGTCCTCTCTCTCTCTCTCTCTCTCTCTCTCTCTCTTGCCATCACTGTAATATTGTTCAGGCTCGCACCCCTCATCCCAGGCAAGCCCAACTGTTTCTGTCATCAGCATAAAAGTAATGTGAATTACTTAACTTTTGCTAATAAGTCTTATCTTGACCTTCATTTTGTATCCTCGTTTCAAACGGGAAGATTAGTGGAATTCACCCTCTTTTCTAAGAAGCTTCGTTGGCGGTCATTATCTTAAAAGTCATGAATTCTTAATTTTGTTGTGATATAATGTTTAACATCCTAAAACAGTTCTCCGTGCATTTTGATAATTGCTTACATTTTTCTATTCATTTATTATTTGTTCATTTATTTTCTACAGTGCAATAAGTGAGGTTTTCTCCTGTTGCACCTTTCACACCTTTGCTGTTAATTTCCGTTTTCAACGCTGAATGACTATATAGGTCCCAGTGTTGACCTTTGCCTAAATTCTATATTCAATTCAATTCTTCTTTCTGTATTTCCTTTCAGCTTTTGTTACTTTTTTCAAAATTGCAGCATATTCTTTGGGAGCTTGACCAAGTCAGATGGCTCCTGTGTGCTTGTTCCATATGAATAAGGTTTATCTTCTGAATAATAATAATAATAATAATAATAATAATAATAATAATAATAATAATAATAATAATAATAATAATAATAAACAATAACGCTAACAGGCGAAACATGCATATTTGTGACATTATTGTCTTCAGACATAAAAAATCATTGCACAATACTGTTTCTTGTCTCAGCTCAGGCTGTCATCTTCAGAGAGTCCGGTACAACTGCAACTCAGGTGAACGGAGGCGTAGGTGGTTTCAAAGAATTTCACAAACCACCAATCTTTCGCTAGAGGATACATTTGTCTTAACCGCTTGAATATTATTGACTGCATCTTGCATGCAGTAATTGATTCTTCCGTTACCTTTAAAAGTTAGTTATAGACCTGCCATTTCAGATATGCTGATTAATGTTTTCGTTATATGTTGATAATTTACTTTTCCTATTTCCAATTATTTTTCCTTTCTGTTGAAATTAACGGTGATTACTGATAAAACTCTTCATTTGCAGAAATCTTATGAAGTGGTGACCTTCTTATAATATTATTAAGAATTGTGTATGCTGTTCATAATAAAAAAGATAAATCATTTCTTACGAGGATACATATCTAGGTAGTATCATTTGCATGACAGACTTGAGGATGCATACATCTGGTATCCTGTAGAGGGGTAGTGCCGTCAGCAGTGCACCTCAAGAGTAGCGCATCGTAAGCATTACTAAAGGGTGTTTGCAGAGTTCTTCTGGCCTAGTTGCACCACTTTTGCTTTACTTGACCTCCATTCCGCTTTCTTTCTTCGATCTTGCTGGTCCAACCACTTAACTATTACTTAAGGACAGATATGGAGATCCTTCTTGTACTTCATCTCATTATTTTCTGGATCTCTTTATCTTGCTGTCCAATCCATCTAATCTCCTCTTTTCATTGTCCTAAGCGCTGATTGGCCAAAGGTACTGGTGCTTGGCTTAAAAGCTAACTAGGAATCATTCCTACACATTTTGTCTTATAATAAGAATTTATAATGAGTAGAAAAGTTTTTCAAAAAAATTTAAAATAAATTAACGAAATCCAGCATATTCAAAATACAGGAAGATATTGATTAAATGAAAGAGCAGTAAACTAATTTTGCCTAATAACATTGCTTGAAAACAAAGTGAATCCTTAAAAACAGGATTACTTTTAAACACGAACGAACTCGACAGATTTAAAATATGAGAAGCATTTTTTTTGCGGTTGCAATATGTTATGTGGAAATTACTCACCAAACAAAGAACAAGCAAATGACTGGATTGCGCGCCGGACCGCCATAACCATTATTCCTAATCATAAAGGAAAGGAACCTGGGCGATAGAATTAACAAAAGATCTCCAACGGCAATTTCTCACACAAAGAGTCCTCGCTTCATCAAAGGACAAATTTTTCAAGATTTCGACGAAATGACACTTCACAGTGTGTGGGACATTATTCCTCAAATTAACCTCTTTTGTTGTTTTGTAAAGCAGTTTTTATAAGTATATCAGTTTCATAAGATTCATATGGTTTGTTGACATTTATTATAGCTATTAAGGACCAAGTATTAGAGCATTGTTCAAGATTTGAAATATATATATATATATATATATATATATAACAAATATCACGATATTTATTAGATAATAACTATATATATAATGTAAATATATATATTAATAAGTAAATAAAGCCATGATCCTACCCCAATGTAAATTGTAGTGCGTGTGTGTGTGTGCATGTGTGTGTTTATATACACGGTTTATGTAAATTATTTTCAAACTATAAACAATAAAACAGGACAGTTTCAACCGAATATATGCCACTGTATCGTGTTTATTAACATTTCAAACAAACGCCTGCACGATGAGAGAAAATTTCAGTTATCAGTTGCGATAAATACATTTTCCATAATGTTATTGTGATGCTAGTTGCTTCCAACGACGTGGATTTACTGTCTGTGTGTTTGCATAAGCACGTCTTGTCGAAAATAGACACTAGCAGGAAATATATAAAATGAGTACGCAGCGGCGTTATATTTGTAATCCTATTCCGAAATATTTTGATCTGAATGAATTTAAATCGAAGTCATCTTGACCCTGAAAGGCTGTTCCATGACTCAAGATATGGAAAGCGATTCAGACAAAATACTAAGGCTGGTGATGAGGTCTAACCCATTTCATTTTCTGGAGAAACAAAAATCAACCTATACTAAGAAAATATACTTTCATCTTTAAATGTTGTTCTTTGTATATTAACTGAAGAGAGAGAGAGAGAGAGAGAGAGAGATAAACTAAAGCATTTCGACTTTTTCATTTGAAAATTACTTCAAAGCACAATAATTTATTCCTGTGTTTAATGGAATTTTCAAGCAAATGTTATGTTTTCATGCAATATGTAATTACATTACGGAAAATCAGAGTTTACAGAGTGAATTATCTTTATTCGTAGGCTGAATCATGGAAAGAATGTCGTGATTAATTTCTTTTAATGGCATCTTTTTAAAACATTATTTCAAATTTTAACCATTTCAGCAGTCCTGAAGGGATGTAAAAATGCGAGAGGCGCTAAAACAGTTGTAAAAATTCAGGAAAAATATGTATCCCAGTATCCAAGTAATGTATCCCTTCCTTATCTTGGTATAATTTCAAAAATACAGAACAGATATATTTCATAATTCCAGGAATATTTTGAAGCACCTTCAGTCAGTCCTTACGATCTGCCTGACTTCCAGATTAGCTCGAGTGTCCTCAAGTAATGCACTGGCTGGTCTTACTACAGTACTCTTACTCATAAATCATAAAGAATTTTACTATACCTTACTTATTAATTCGATAGAAATCTTTTATAGCTCGGTGATAAATTCTCAAATATTTTATTATTTGTTTAAGTACTCTACATTAAATTCATTATGGATTTTTCCTGAACTTAAAATATCATCTACGAAATTTTCGAGGGTAGAATTATATAGAACCTACGAAATATAGAAGCTACAATTATAGAACCTATGTTTATAGAACCTATGTTTACAGAATATGTTTTATAGAACCTATGTTTACCGAACCTACGTTTATAGAACCTATGTTTACAGAACCTATGTTTATAGAACCTATGTTTCCAGAATCTATGTTTACAGAACCTATATGTAAAGGAAGCTATGTTTATAGAACCCCATGTTTACAGAACCTATGTTTACAGAACCTACGTTTATAGAACCTATGTTTGCAGAACCTATGTTTATAGAAGCTATGTTTACAGAACCTATGTTTATAGAACCTACGTTTCATTTATTACTGGAGACATGATTATCTATTTTAGGATTAAGATGGAGCAAAAACTGCAACTCACGTAGAAGATATCTACAACACTCTACCCTCCTTAGGAAAGATGAAATGACTGCTTGTTTTTTAAAGGTAGATTTCAAGTAGATCATTAACGCTGTAGTCATTAGGGTCGGGGGAGGGGGATGATCATTAAAACTGACTTCATTAATTACGTGGTCTAGTAACTTGCGCAGGTGACCATGTACTTAGTGATGATGAATATTTAACAGTGCTTGGTGTTACCTTCGGGTCCATATTAATCATATCAATCTAATTAAAACATCTTATCTAGTACCTCCAAATTGTGTGATGTTTCCTTCACCAGCAGGGATGTTGATGTTGATGTTATAAGCTGCTAAATTTTCTGTAACAGTTAAAAGTAGCAATAACAAGAATTATAGCATGAACGTTGGAAAGCTAGTTGGAATTATATGATTCGGCAGAGTTTATCCTAATGAGGATTTTGTTCAAACTCTCTCGGGAATAAATTAAGAGATAACACTCTGTCCTTGCTTCAGTGAAAAGTGAAAGGAAGAGCTGGAAGTTAAAACAAGTTGAGAGAAAGGATTCAGAGTGGAAAGATTATCACAAAGGACGAAGATCTAGACAGATATAGGAATTAATTTTAAGTGAACATCTGAGAGGACATCCACAAAATAGGTCAATAATGCATATGTTATACCCCTCAAACTGGATATATAAATAGTCAAGGCTGAGTAAAGGTAAACAAGTTTGTAGTTGCTATTAAGATCCATCAAGGAATTTTCATAACAGTTACTACAAAACTATATTATTATTATTATTATTATTATTATTATTATTATTATTATTATTATTATTATTATTATTATTATTATTATTATTATTATTATTTTATTATTATTCAGAAGATGAAATCTATGCTTATGGAAAAGCTCACAGAGGCCATTAACTTGAAACTGAAGCTTCCAAATTTTGGTGTTAATTTACAAGATTCTTGAAGATCTCTGCCTAAAACAAACCTCCACAGAAAATATATAAGGATTTGCATGGCTATGGAAAACGCGGAGTGAAAACATATCATATAACATGTCTTAAACACACGTTGGCAACTTGTTGCACACATCACAAACATGTTGAATACAAGTTAACAACAAGTTGAATACAAGTCTACTAATTACTGGCATGCCTAACATCCATCATACGATTATTTAACGCTTGACAAAGATTCGTTCTCCAAGTAAGGTCTTTGACTTATTTGCAACCAGTTGGCGACATGTATGCCGTGTGTTTAGGACACTTTTTACGAAGTGTAAACAACAGGAAGTTGCTGAGCATAGTGTAAACAACAGTAAATGATTGTGCATAAAGAACTATTAACTGTAGAGAGCAACTGGATCATATCACAAGTCAGAGAGGTTACGAAATTAATTAATATGCCACTGAGACGGGAAATAGCAGATTGATTTATTGATTTTCATTTCTCTGGAACAACAACAACAACAAGGGTTACTGACGCCGAAGAGTAGCAAAATGTATCAAGTTTTAATTTCTGATGAACTGCCTTTTTTAAGATATAAGATCTTTGGATACATACATACATACACACACACACACACACACACACACACACACATATATATATATATATATATATATATATATATATATATATATATATATATATCTAAAAAGGTTAAATGCACAGAACAATTGTGTATGTGATAAAGTTAAAATATATATATATATATATATATATATATATATATATATATATATATATATATATATATATATATATATATATATGTGTATATATATGTGTGTGTATATTATATATATATATATATATATATATATATATATATATATATATATATATATATATATATATATATATATATATATATATATGTATGTATGTATATATATATATATATATATATATATATATATATATATATATTTATTTATTTATTTATTTATATATATATACACACACACACACACATATATATATATATATATATATATATATATATATATATATATATATATATATATATATATATATAGAGTAATAGACGAAATCGAAGACTACATATACCTTGGATACAAGAAGCAATTAGGTGCAGAGGCAATTTGTATTCAAATTCTCGTAAAGGCACCACTTCTTTTTTACCATACGTATGTTCATGCAAACGTTACACTTTCATGCAGGTAGTTCCTTCGTTCCAAAACATAAGCACAAGATACTCGGACATATTCTGAATTCCTAGTTGTAGGTCTGCCAAGTTTAATATTTTACACTTTTGGAATTTTGTTAATGACCCTCAGCTTTGATAAAAAAATATCTTTCTAATAAATATCCATATTCTTATATATTTGTTCTTGGATTTTCAGTTATTTGTGAGAAAAAACTAAATGAAAGTTATAAGTCCTTTTGTGTTCATTGTTTAATCTATTCCCATGTAAGATTGGCTGATTATGATACACACTTCACCTCATTGGCTTTTGAGACAAGAATTAATTAATTAATTAATTTCCTTTATGGCAGAGTGGGTTAAGTCTTGGCCTGGCGAATCAGTGGTCAGTGGTTCAAACCTCCGGAGAGGAAGGAAGCTTGCGTCTGTCACCTGTTTCCAGGTGTGAATGGCATATTATTATTATTAATATTATTATTGGAGAAATAATTCAAAGTTATTTATGGTACGTATACTCATTTGTGAATGGAGAAATAAATCAAAGTTATTTATTTACTTCATATTGACAAATAAATCCTCTGAGTAATTCATTTGTGAATATACGTACCCATAATTATTATTATTATTTCATTTGATTACTATTAGGATACTATGAGTAATTTATTATTATTATTATTATTATTATTATTATTTACCTCAATATAAAAAAAATTATGTCAATCTGACCTCTTGAGAATTGAAAACTGTAATGCGTTTGAAACCATCTAAGGGCATCACATCTTTCACAACCATTTGGATTAGTTACACCAACAGGTAACGTCTAGAGATACCCAATAATAATAATAATAATAATAATAATAATAATAATAATAATAATAAATAATAATAATAATAATAATAATAATAATAATAATTATATCTAACATCCTTGGCATCTTCGATTTTCAGATCAAAAGCTCAGATTTCTCGTAAAATACTTTTTTTTCCAATGTAGCGTCGTATGCCTTTTCTGAATAATGTAGATAGTAGCGATATAGGTAGAAAGATAGCTAGATAAACAGATAGATAGATTCCCTATTCATGGTGTCGTCATCAGCTAAAGGCTATATTGTATTTATAAATTTTTTATACCATTCCTAAGCCTTAATATTCAGGATTATTACCACACAACTGCTCACTCAAACATGAAGTTAATTAAGAGAAGCAAGTTCCATTCATGCAAAATGATTGCCCAACCAATTAACATAACAATGACAATATCAATGAATGCTAGAGCTAATATTTTTTTATTTTTTTGACTACCATAACTGAATAGCAATTATGTCCGTATCAGTGAAGGAAAAATATTAATACAAATTCAGTTTGGTATTTGGTTAGATACTCATAATGGCCAATTGAAATTACAGGTCAAGTTGTATTTATTTCGTCAAAATGATGTTCTGTGTCAAGTTCTCTCAGCTGGGTCTCTGGATCAATAGCTGTTGTTGTTATTTTAGCCTCGCCGAGTCTATCTGAGGTAATAGAGCTTGAATGAAATGTTGATGCAACTTCAATTATCTGTTTACATTTTGAGTTAGATATAGATATTGATTATTGATAATGGGGGTTTCATGTTGGAGACACGAAAGAGATTTTTAGGGGAAAAGAGTAAGATTGGACGTTATGTCAATACTTTTAAAAAAAAATATTAGTGGTTCAGAATTTTGTTCTAAGAAATCTTATTAATTCAAGTTAAAACGAAGGTGAAATTTGGTAGGTTGATACATTATGTATGTATACATACATACATACATTCATATATATATATATATATATATATTATATGTGTGTGTGTGTATGTGTGTGTGTGTGTATAACTGAATCACGAAAATATGGAACGTGATGAATATATAAATAGAGACCAAATCCACGAAAGAAAAAGAAACAATGATGTGCTGCGAGGCCTTTCGACTTGTCGGTCGTCCTTTACTTAGCAGCACTTCATTGTTTCTCTTTCTTTTGGAGATTTGTGTGTGTGTGTGTGTGTGTGTGTGTGTGTGTGTGTGTGTGAAAGAGAGAGAGAGAGAGAGAGAGAGAGAGAGAGATGAGAATGGAGAGCATAATTCTGCACGGGGGAAGATAGATGCCGACTAATGAAAAACAGTGTTTAAATGAAAACTAATTGCTGAAACGCACAAGCAAATTTGCGCTCGGAGAATTAAATCGGCGAATTAAATTTTCGAAAATGAAAGCGTCGTTTAGCCTCGTGCATATTCATGGAAACCTTATGCTTGCAGTGACAGCGTGCTCTCTGCGCTTCTGCATACTAATTGCAGGTATTCAAACAAATCGTTTTTTTTTTTCTTTAAATCTTCAGCTGAAAACTCTTATAGACAGAGTTAAAACACCCTATAAACCCAAGAGGGCTCCAAAGAGAAATCAACCTAACAGAGAGAAACTTATTATTATTATTATTATTATTATTATTATTATTATTATTATTATTATTATTATTATTATTATTATTATTATTAAAAGATGAACATTATTCGTATGGAACAATCCCACAGGGACCACTGACTTGAAATTCAGAGCTTCAAAGAATGTGGTGTCCATTTGAAAGAAGTAACAGAAGGTTATTGGAAACACAGGAAGAGATCAGTTATAAGAAACAAAATAGATTAGCAAATTAATAATTATTATAAAATGGACAGAGTCACCAGACTATAAACCCAAGGGGGTTCCAAAGGAAAATCAGCCTGCACAGAGAGACAGGTTAAAAGAAAAAGTAATAAATAAATAAATAAATAAACATGAGGAATAGCAAATAAAACCGATACATCTGAAAGTCAGGAGGCGTCAGCAGAAAGCAGAAATGAATTTGTGCTAGAGTTCTGCAAATTGGTATGTTGATCATCCACCCTCCAATCGTCAAACATACCAAATTGCGGCCGTCTAGCCTCGGTAGTTTTTATTTTATTTAAGGTTAAAGTTAGCCATGACGGTACGTCTGGCAGCACTATAGGTGCCAACCACACAGGCCACCAGCGGGCCGTGGCTTAAAGTTTCATGGACCGCGGCTGAGAATTTCATGGGTCGTGGCTGAAAGTTTCATAAAGTATTATACGCTGTACAGAAAACTCGATTGCGCCGAAGAAACTTCGGCGCATTTTTTACTTGTTTTAATTAGGAACAAATTATGTCGTTTAGATTTTATGTTTGGTTTAAGTTAATAATATCCCGCTAAGATTCGTCGTTGAAATGTCATCAAAAGGAATATAATATTATATCAGCGGTCGACGTTTCATTTCTTATTATTTAGTATCTAAACTGGCTTACACATATTTGTCTTGATATTTGTCTTCTATCTATATATCTATCTATCTATCTATCTATCTATCTATCTATATATATATATATATATATATATATATATATATATATATATATATGTATGTGTGTGTGTGTGTTGAGTGTGTTTGTATATGTGCATATATATATATATATATATATATATATATATATATATATATATATATATATATATATATATATATATATATATAGTGTATTAAAAAATTTTGAGACAATAGCTGGGGAGACTCAATGAATTTTTAAAGACTAAATTCGCTAGTTCCGACCATAAACTCAAAACAGAATGGAAAAGGACGGAAAATTGCCGTTCCTAGATGTACTAATCATAAGAGAACAGAACAATTGCCCACTTTAATTCTTTTCGTTAGCTACCACGATGCCTCCGTAAAGGTCATGGATAGGGTTCAACGTGTCCTCAGGGGACTTAGAATATGTTCAAATGGAACTAATCAACAATTCGCCAACACCTAATGAATCTGATCCATATGTATTATCGAGAACAGATAAAATATCTCAGAGGTATATAGGAAACCCTTTGCTATTTCTTATATTCATTTCTTTAGCTACCGATGTCTCACGTAAGTTTTTGCCATCTGGTTTCAAAAAGCAGTCGTCCGTACAAAAGGAAAGGTTCAACGTATTCAACTCAAGAACTTTTAAGGACTTGGAGAATATTGTTCAAAATGGAACAACAACAACAACAAGTGTTACTGACATATATATGTATATAGTATATATATACATACA
Organism: Macrobrachium rosenbergii; assembly: GCF_040412425.1. Taxonomy (NCBI): domain Eukaryota; kingdom Metazoa; phylum Arthropoda; class Malacostraca; order Decapoda; family Palaemonidae; genus Macrobrachium; species Macrobrachium rosenbergii. Next base: position 34,863,724 of record NC_089743.1, read on the forward strand.
TATATATATATATATATATATATGTATATATATATATATATATATATATATATATATAATTATATATATAAGTATATATAAATATATGTATATAAATATATATATATATATATATATATATATATATATATATATATATATATATATATATATATTCAGTGGTTGTTCGAAGGAACAATCACAGTTCAATTGTTTCCTTTCTTTTGTTGTCCCTCCTGTTTGTTTTGCCACATTGGCAGTGGAGGTGTCGTTGGTCGAGTGCGGGGTGAAAGGTCATTCAGTACCTGAGAGTCAGTAGGTCACCTTCATAGAGTCAGTATGGGAGCAGCATTGGAGTCAGTATTAGATTGGAGTACTGACATGGCAGCATCTACTGCATGGGATGTTGGAGGACCTGCCCTCATACCTTGGGGCCTCGTCTTTCTTTGGATAAATCCTTGGGATAATGCCTCGTCCTTAGGGTATGACCTCGTCAAGTATGGTAGTCCAGCATGTTTTGGAGCTCACCTCATCTCTGCAGTCTTCTCATCCAAGTGTTGAGGACTCCTTGTTTGAACTCACTCTTCTTGTTAACCTATGCAGTGGTTGTGTTTAGCTCTGTTGTATTAGGTGTGTTTAGCCTTGTTATGGTTATTTATTATTAAGGTATAGTGTATTTACTGAGAAAAGCTCTCAAGAATAATATGTAATTGTTTGTTGTATAGTGTATATACCTTTTGTTATGATTATTTGATTACCATTTCAGTGTGAGTGCTTTACTCCATTTAATAAATTTTAATTAATGCATTTAGATTGTCTTTTGTACGAGTAGTGTGGATGTGTAGTGTTTTGGCTTTTTACTGCCTCTATTTAACGTCATTCTGTCTCATTGTTGGTCATTTGTATTGTTTATTGCATTTTGCACGTTTATTTTATGCATTATGTCATTTATGTACTGACTCTGTTAATTTTAGTGTTCACTTTATCATTTACTGACTCATTTGATAATTTTACTACTGACTCATTTTGTATAAAGAGTACACATTTGTGGATAGTAAATTAGTTTTAAAGTATCCACTTTTGTTTAGCTCCCTCCTCACATTGTCTGCCCAATTCTCTGCCCAGATTTTCCAGTCCCGTTCTTTTTATTTTAAAGAACCTGTAGAACTGTTGTCTCCATACAATATATATTATATATATATATATATATATATATATATATATATATATATATATATATGTATATATATAATATATATATATATATATATGTATGTATATATATATATATATATATATATGTATGTATATATATATATATATATATATATATATATAGTGTGTGTGTTTGTGTGTAATATATACATTATATATATATATATATATATATATATATATATATATATATATATATATATACATATATATATATATATATATATATATATATATATATATATCTTTCAATGTCAAGCAGGCCTGAAAATACATTACAGTTTTTAATTAAAACTCGATCTCCTTCTCCTTTTTTAGTATCAATTTCTTTCATTTTTATTTAAGACTTGTCTTAAGTTAACTTGAGGTCTTAAAGACTCAATGAGAAAACTTTTGATTTTGGTGTTCTTCTCGGATGTGAAATAAAATAATTCGTTGCCGTTCTTGCTTTCTCCAGCGGAGGGAAGTGTTGTGCGTGGTTCAGATATTTTGCTGTCAAGAATTTAGTGAAATACCCACATGCGTGTCACACTTACTTTGGAGTGTTATGGACCATTGGCTTTCCCTTATTTTCTTTCCAATACTCTCTTGCTTTCTGTAGTCTCCTGAGCTCGACAGGGATAACATACAGTTGATCTCCGTGCTTCTCTCTCTCTCTCTCTCTCTCTCTCTCTCTCTCTCTCTCTCTCTCTCTCTCTCTCTCTTCCTGCTGTATAGATATATATATATATATATATATATATATATATATATATATATATATATATATATATATATATATATATATATATATATATACATATATACAGATGCATATATACATACATATATATATATATATATATATATATATATATATATATATATATATACATAGAAAGACATCCAAATACGACAACCAATAAAAAAATTCTAATTATACAGTCAGTTACAGAAAACAAGTTCGTTCCCTTCTTACTAACTCCTTATTCTCGTTCATCGCTTTTCTCGATCCTAATCAATTTAGAAGTCAACGATAAAAAAAAATAAGAACGTGATTGAGTCTATTGAGTGAGCGAGTAAATCTTTAGTGATCGAGTTGACGGAAAAAGTCTCCATCTTTGTCCTGAGTCTTTCTGCTGTCCGTAACTTTCTCCCTTTAATGAGATGCGTTTGCTGCATTTCTCGGCTTCTAATGAAGACTCTCTCACCGAGGAACTTTTTCCAGCTGGGTCAGGCTTTATATTGGCGCTGAGATAGTAAAGAAAAACCTCTCAATTGAGTGAGAGGTGTTTGAGTTTTTTTCCCAATTCTTTGCAGTCCACTTTAGGTATAATGCATGATTTCGTTGGCGTTGCCTGTCTAATTTATTTTCGAGTATATTTTTTTTTTTACTGACATTGAGATAGTAACAAAATATTCTCACTGAGTGAGATATTGGTGATTTTTCCTTCTTTATAGAATCTGTTTTATAGTGTAGTATTTTCTTTATATTGACACTAAGTAAAAACTTATTGAGTGAGATTTTATATATATATATATATATATATATATATATATATATATATATATATATATATATATATATATATATATATATATTTGTAAAGAGAGTGTGTGTGTGATTGATTTTCTATAAGACCTATAACTCCTCATAGCTATTCAAGTTTATTTATATATATATAACCTTCCTTGAAAAATATATATCAGTAAATTCACTTGTATGTATAAATATATATAAATATATATATATATATATATATATATATATATATATCTATATATATATTTATATATGGTCGTAATATATATATTATCGACATTTTATATCCTTATATATATATAGCTGATTAACAGCTGATATATATATATATATATATATATATATTCCATATATATATATATCATATATATATATATGTAAACAATGAGTTGTATTGATTGACTTTGGACCTTCCTCTATCTGATCATAGACGTACCTTCAAAGTTTACTTTCTCTCATAAACCCTTCCTTGAAAAAAAACTATATCAGTAAATTCACTTGCAGTGATAAAACCTATATAAACCTCTACGTCATTCAGCGGTGATAAGAAAAAGGACCCACTGAATCTCCGTCGGGCCTGTTTGCTCACATGGTCGTAAGTCTACTAATAATTATCGACATTTTCGTCCTTTCATTGTTAACAGCTGATTCGTACAGCTGATGCAGGGTCTTTCTTATCTAAATAAGGCATTTAAAGATAGTGCTCACTTTATCAAACAAAAATGTAAGGTTAATAAACAATGCTGTTATATGATAAACTGCTGGAAGGGCTGCCGCCATCTGATGGAGAATTGACATTCAGGAAAGGCAATCATGTCTTCATAATTCTATTTATACATAAGTGTATTTTTAATGATGCGAATTAAGATGTCCTTTTTAGTTTTGTTATATAATCTTCAAAGATGTTATTCTCTTGTTCTCAATGTTTAAGAATAATAATTTCAATGTTATTTATGCAATTTATTGTTAACGTTTTGTACAGTTGCTTTAAATTTTATCTAAATAAGGATTAAAGGAATTTGCTGCCCATGAGTAGCAATAATAATAATAATAATAATAATAATAATAGTTTAAAAAAAGAGAACAAATGTAAGCCAAAGATTGCATAAATCTTGTAGAAATTATTATCCTAATACATTGTTTTCATGCAAAACAACAACTCAAGATTATTTGCAATGACTTGCAAATCCTATCAAGAGAGGAGAACGCCTTCAAAAATTCTTCATTAGGATTCAGTATAAATCTTGACTTCACCATATAGCAACATGAAACTATTTTGACCAATGCATTTTAGGCTCCAAATACATAGATGCAAAAAAAAAAAATTTTTCGTGAGCAGAGAAAAAAAAACATAGATTTATAAGAAAAACATTTACAAAAGTCTCTCGTTTAACAAATGTGTTTACAGAATTTGGAATTTGAGAGCCAACATCCGCTAGAAAACATATATTATTCAGTGAGTGATTTAGACCTATTTACTTAAATTTCCTCTTTACATCTCACCAAAATCATGAACACACAAATAAGCTGGTAAATAAAATGACATTAATCCATATGATTCCGGAAAGAGCGCTAATTAACGTTCCTAATGATGGCTGTTATACAGGCTTCAATGACATCATAAACTTTAACTGTTAGCTCAAGATCTTATCAGTTTTTGATATGAAATTATAATGTTTGATGTTTAGGTTCATATTTAGCGTTCCTGTGACACACGTTAAGTGATAACGAAAATATTATTCACAGTCAGGTACACCGCTGGAGTGCAGAACACATTACTACCCTAAAACAATTATCCATGTTTTCTAATAAATTACTTATATTTTCATCAATTTACTTAATTAATTTATTAATTTATCTTTTCTTTTCTAATAAATGATTTCTTTCTGTATTTCCTATTTCCTGCTGTTGCTTCTTTCAAAAATTCTTTAATATTCTCTAGAAGCTTGAATTGCAAGTCAATGGCCCCTGTGGTGGGCTTTTTCCATATGAATAGGGTTAATCTTCTAAATAATAATAATCATAATTTTGATAATTTTTTTTTATTTATTAATTTATCAATTTATGTTTTCTACTCTAACAGCTGATATCTTCTTTCTTTATTTCCTGTTACCTTCTGTTGCTTTAAAAAGAACACCGTTTCTTTGGAATCTTGAATTTCAAGTCAGAAGGCCCCTGTGGTGGGGTTAGCCGCACTGACTGTGTGGGCGCTGTTAGTCATCTCACACCATACCTCCGACTCCCGAATAATAATAATAATAATAATAATAATAATAATAATAATAATAATAATAATAATAATAATAATAATAAACACCATATTCCTTGGAAGCTTGAATTCCTAGTCAATGGCTCTTGTGAGCTCGTTCCATATGGACAGGGGTCATCTTCTGAAAAATAATAATACTCACACTTACTTACCAACATCACAACTCTATTTCCCGGAAAATCCCCTCCGCTAGGATTTCGGGATTCCGCACCATTATTTTGGACGAAGGTGATTAATATCCTGGATGTTTTGGGGCGGGCGGAATGCAGCCAGTAATTTCACGCATAGTCATTTCATTGATGAATTTCTATATAGGCTTTAAATGAGTTCTGTCATACGCTGCAGACTGCGCACCTGGGACGCTAAAGCAGCTGTATCGCTTATTGTGCTGTTGGCCATTGGCTGGGGGTTTAAAGCTTGAAAAAGTTGCAGTCCTCGAAAAACAATTATCTTATTTTTGGTAATTCTGTAATGAAAGCTTTCCTTTTCAAAATGATATCTTCACTTTTCTATTTGGAATTGCACACAGTAATTTTCTGCAGTTTTGAAAAAATATCTTATTTCTGGTAATTATATTCCTTTTCAAAAGAATATTTTCACTGTTTTATTTACAATCACTTTTGGTCATTTTTAATGCTATAATATTGCTCTGTATCATTTCTGATAATAGACACTGTATACACTTATAACTACCATTCATGTTCTTATCAAGATATTTCTGAATACTCTGGTTATTTGAAATCAGTATTACGAGTCTAAATGTTTTTACTCGTATTCTGAGAAGTATCTGAGCCTTAGGAGATAAGATTTATATATATATATATATATATATATATATATATATATATATATATATATATATATATATATATATATATATATATATATATATATAACATCTTTGCTGGAATGATTTGAATAGAAGTTCTTATCCTGGTAGTGTTATCACTTATTATTATTTGTCTTTTTTTATTTCACTTTACACAGTTCCCATTTATAGTGAGATTTTTTGTTTCTCTTCTCTTGCCTATATTTTCATTCTACCCCTCTTGATTATTCATCCGCTCAGCTTCCTCTCTCACTTCCACGTATTGGCCACATATAATCTGAAGTTGTTCCTTATTTCTCTACCAAATATCATCATATGAATAATTCATTGTGTCTCCATAACATATATCGAAATTTCTCTGTTTATTTCCAATCCAATTCTGCTGTTTTGGAGAGCAAATAAAATCTAACCTCAGTTCCATCAACATTTGGACGCTCAGATCCCTTCAAAATTGTCTTTGGGATATCACATAGTAATCTCTGTCTAGTGGTCATTATACTCCCTTTACCAGCGAGAGGAATAAGGCTAGATTTCTGGACGGGAAGAGTATTTCGTTATGACTCTCTTGACTTAATAATTGAATTACGTAACCTATGTTGTCACGGCCAGAATTGAAGAATAGCCTGGGTCTTTCGTTCCATTTCAAAATATCTCCTGATAACAAGAAGGACAGAATCATTCGACAAAATTTAAACTATTCAGTGCATTGTTCTAGGACCCCATTCTGCTAACATCGCTGTTTGCATCTTTTATTTCGAGGTGCATTTTTTTCTTAACGTTCCTCTTTGCTTTGACTTCCCAGTAGGACATCAATTTATTTTTTCCCTAATGTTCTTGCTTTCCTTTGCCATCTGTTTTTAATGTTTACTTTCTTTTTCTCTCGTATTTACCTCCTGGGTACTATATTGATTTTTCTCTGCACTTGTACGTGATCTTCTGTGCTTTCACACAATTCCAAATTAAACAACCACGTTTTCCTTTTTAGCAAACTTCGCATTTCTTTATCCTACTGCTTACATTTTTTATTAGCTTTTCCGTCCTCCTAAACTTGCAAGAGCTACCAACTTTGGATTTACATTCATGACAATACTACTTACACTTCCTGGTCTTTCACCTTAAACTATTGCATTGTTTTTCTCTTTATACTCTCCTGATATTTAGTTTTTTATAAAACCAGTTTTCCTGATATTTAGTTTTTGTCACATTGTCACCCTTCCCTCTATAACTGGAACTTTAATATATCTCAACTTTTGCTTCAGCCAAACAATGATCAGATTTACATCCAGCCACTCGCCTCCCCCATCTTCACTGCTAACGCCTCATCTGAGGAACTCTCCTTCACATTTCTCTCACGTGAGTGTATTTACGAATATTCTTCTTTGGAATCTTCATGTAACCAACAATCACACACTTTTGATACACATTTCTACAAGGCTAACTCTGCATTCTCATTCATTCCAAAAATTCTATGTCAGCCCAATACAAAAATGGTAATGATTTCGAAATGACAGCACAGCCATTTAGAATAATCAAAGCAAACCTGAATACGCTAAAACTTTCCTCTCAGAAAATTCACTGAACGCAATGGTTTGACCAACAGTACAAAGTCAACGATGGTCATTATTCTCTGCCCATCTGCAATACCCCAAAGGCATTTGCAGTCTCAGTAAACACGTCTGTTTTGGGTGTGTACTCTTCTAGACACCTTCACTGAGGCAGATTAGACAAACTCGGTATTCCAAAGGCTGGAAAATGACAGATACAATGTGAAATGTGATGACGCCTAAAATAGGAATGTTGGTAATATTACCAAGTAGTCATCTGGACAGTAGTGATAATCATATTATTAGTAATCACTCTATAAGTGCTACCATAGCTATATCTATTACCGTAACTACTGTTTCTAAAATGATGGCAATAACAATACCGCTTTATTAAGATAGCTCGTAATAGGATTCTCTAAAATTTCTTTTGAAGTTAACGGCATTATTATCAAGACTGAATCAGTCTGTACTTCTTATTTTTCTCTTCAGGCAAGCTTCTCAGGGATAAGCAAAAATTATTCAAGATTCTTTCCATTTACTTATTCTAGTCGACGAACCGTTTCCTCGTTCATCGGCGACGACTTCAGAAGTAAATTACAAATTGACTTACGAGGTTTTTGTTCGGTGGGTCTCATTCTCTCGCTGATTCTAGAAAAGCAGATTCTACTCTAACACCATCTGAAAATGGCAAAAATATAAAATATTATTCATTAACATTCCCGTAAACTCAAACTAGGGGAAATAACATCCATCCTTCAATGATACATTGACACGAAACGCCTCCCCTCTCACGCTGTCAGCCCATATCAGCCAACTGTCATTCTGAAGGTATCGGGCCCTCCTGCTAGGGACATTACCTCGCCTTGGCAACGTGATAGGGAGCATAACATAAACAGGGCCCGCTCTTCATGGTTCCTATCTGCCCAGTTCGGGCCGGCGATTGCTCAGGATGCAGTGGTGATAAATACCTGTTTACCTATTGTGAGTTTTTGGCGGTCAGTGTTGTGCGCGGGCTTTGTGGTCAATGGTATATATGCCCTGGTTGTTGTTGAAGCTTTTGTCATGTCTTTACTCTTTATTCACAGGAATTTAATGGTCTCCATTTTAATTCAATGGTGTTTTTAACACGGTCATTGTTTGTGTGCAAGCCTTGTTTTGAAAGGTAATTATGCTCTAAATGTTATTTGCTTTTTTTAGAGTTTATCTTCTATTTGAAAGGTATTCAGTTGTTATTTACTTTATTTCAAAGGTACTTATAAAGCAATATAGTTCATGGTATGTGGCTGGTGCCTCTGTTGGTATACAGATTATAAGACCAGAAAGAAGTAAATACAAACAGCATTTTTCAGTAGACTTATATATGTCCCGAAAAGGATTCTTTCTTCACAGAAATAAAAAGATATTTTAACTGACTTTATCATTTGATTAAGGTGACAATTTCTCTCTCTCTCTCTCTCTCTCTCTCTCTCTCTCTCTCTCTCTCTCTCTCTCTCTCTCTCTCTAAGTCACGTTTAAGAGAGATGTTGAACATTAAACATCGTGAAATTATGGCCGACGTTTTAATATCCCGGAACTTTTCTAGTTTATTGCCCATCGAGACAGGAACCCAATTTATATGGCGCTCGAAAATTTCACAAAAACTTGTTCTATTTTCCATTTCTGTAGATTTCACGGCAGAAAACACAAGGTGATGGATACCTTTTGTTTTCCCTCGAAATCTGAACCATGTAGGGGGGATAGTGCCGTCAGTGCGCCTCACGCGGTGAACTATAGGCATTACTTAAGGTTCTTTGAGGCATCCCTTTGGTCCCTAGCTGCAACCCCTTTCGTTCCTTTGACTGTACCTCCCTTCATATTCCCTTTCTTCCATCTTACTTTCCTCAACCCTCTCGTAACAATTGTTTCATAGTGCAACTGCCAGGTTTCCTTCCTGTTAGAACTTGAAATCCTTTTTACTCTCAATTTCCCTTTCAGTGCTGAACGACTTCATAGGTCCCAGCGATTGGCCTTTGGCCTAAACTTTGCGTTCCATTCCATTAGAAATCGGAAATGGATTAATTTGACATCGTTTTGCATTCCTTCAAGAATCTAGAGTTTTCATGATAGGTGGAATATATTTTAAGTTTTTACCGCAACTTATGGTCGTATGAATGACAGAACTGTAGAATGACAGACGAATAAGAATGGTAATTTTTTGGTAATATTAATGTTTTCTAAAGTGCTTTGATAAAACATCAATTAACCTAACACTTTCCAAACACGGCCAATTTTATGACTCATTCTGACCAACAAGAAAATTCCTTAGGTCCATTATGAGCAAATATTTAACATACAATATATTACACCAAAATCCTTGTCATCGCCTAAAGCAATGTAATAAGAAAATTAAGTAGTTTCGAAACAACAGTGATTTAGCAGATTTAAGGAGGTATTATAACGTATAACGTAGCGTGACTCATCAAGGACCATGCAGTTTTGTCTGAAATGAATTTCAGATTCCATATAATTTGGCGGAGGAACGGGATTGGTATGTAAATTTATATATATATATATACATTTAAATACATAAATCTGTATATATTATATATATATATATATATATATATATATATATATATATATATATATAATAGCATATATATATAATAAATTATGTGTTTATATTGTAGCACTTTATAAATATGTTTTATTGTAGAGTATAAACAATAAAATGTTCTTACTGATCACTTGATTAGTAACTCAAAATATATTCAAAAATGTTCTTCTAAGAGCAGCTTGTTATCTAAATGCAGAGAGAGAGAGAGAGAGATGAGAGAGAGATAAAGATCATTAACCTCCTACTACGTATGTGCATGCAAGTTAATTTACAACACAAAGCTCTATATTTAGGAATAGCAGTCTATGTTTCTATATTTCTCTAACTTTCATTTGAACAAATTATTACAATTGTAAGACTCTTTTAAGACGTAAACTCATAGATGTTTTAAAATCGTAATTTCATAGTTAGATCGGAATTACTTACTCATAAAAAAATAAGCAGGTTTCATTCTGTGAGGTTTAAAATTAAAAGATCTTTTTAGTACAACTACAAAGTTTTCTGAAGACGAATTCTCCCCTGTCACCTAAGGAACCCTCATAGGATCATGCCTTCATATTTTCGTGACCAATGATGGTTAATCTCCCGAGTGTCTTTCGTGCTTTAGGTATTCCCCCGTAGTGGGGTAGTGCCGTAAGTGCAATTCACGTCTTGCACTGTAGGCATTACTGGAGGTTCTTTGCAGCGTCCTTGGGCTCCAAGCTGCAACCCCTCATTGCTTTTACTGTACCCTCCACTCATATTATCTTTCTTCCATCTTGCTATCCTCTCTCCTAACAATTGTTTCATTGTGCAACTGCAAGAGGTTTTCCTCCTGTTACGTCTTTCAAACCTACCTACTCTCAATATCCTTCCCAGCGCTGAATGATCTCATAGATTCCAGTACTGGCCTTTGGCCTAAACTCTATATTACATTCCATTCCTTAAGTTATTCGACTTCTAATCCAGATTTATCACGAGATCGGTGTGAAGTTTGTAAGTGACACTTCACTCAGATTTTACTTGTATCTTTAAAAGTTCCCTTGTATGCGTTGTTTATATTTTGTATATATAAAACTGTTCTATCGGTTATTAAGTAAGTTGCGATATGACAAGCTAAAATACTTTAAGAGACACATTTTCGATGAGATGAATTGTATTTTCTCTCAAAATATTCAGCTGGCTTACTAAAAGAATTAATAAAATTGTTTAAAGAGAGTTTTTATTCCTCTTGATGTAAATTCATACAAATTCTTTCTTTAGGGCTCGAAAACTAATGAGGAAAATAAAAATAAAAGGGGAACAAAAAAAAAAAAACTTCATAAACAATTTGGCAGCCCAAGTCAGACGTAGGTCGTGTCATGTCAGGAATTCTGACGCTAAAAAAAAGAAAATTAAACTGACATTCCTAAAATGAAATATATTCGAATGTTTCGTATTTTCATTGAAATATTAAATGTAGTTTAGTGTTATTTCAGTTGTCAATATTATTAGTAATTGTAATGTTTGATGATATTGTTACTTGTCTCGGGTAAATATTATTATGATTATTATTATTTTTCAGATGAACCGCATTCATGTGGAGCAAGCTCATGGGCCATAGACTTTGAAATTCAAGCTTCCAAGGAATATGGCATTCATTAAAAAGAAGTAACAGAAGGTTAAGGGAAATACAGAAAGAAGAGATCACTTACTAAAAGAGAAAAAATAAATTAACAAATTAATAAATAAATATATAAAAAATGTAAGTAAATTATTAAAATACAAGAATTGTGAAGTTCTGACATACCAGTGTAGGAGAACTAGCCTAAAAGATTTACGCCCCAAGTTTGCATAGAACAAACTCTGGAGAGACTGAGAAACATCGACATTGGTAGGAATTCCTGAATACCACTCTGGGGGAATTTATCCGATACCCGATTAATCCCGCAGTGACGGATATCTTAAATAGTGGTGCATTAGGTCCTATTGATTAGTTTTGGCTTATTTGCGTAACAAATCAATTATACCGTAGTGAAATTTATATAAGTGCCATGAATAGAGAGATCTCTGGATCCATTTCTTGGGTCACAAAGCAGCTTTTGAAATCAGTTGTTAATAAATTTATGTTTATCAGCATAATACGAAAAATGTATACATACACACACACACACACTTGAATATATATAAATTATATGTGTTTGTGTGTGTGTGTGTGTATATATATGATATATATATATATATATATATATATATATATATATATATATATATATGTGTGTGTGTGTGTGTGTGTGTGTGTGTGTATGTATGTATGTATGTATGTATGTATGTATGTATGTATGCATGCGTGCATGTATGGGAGATCCGTCAGCACGCCAATATGTGTTTAAACCTTTAATATACCCTTTAATATGGAAAAAATTTAATCTCCAACATTTTATATCTATAAAGATAAAATCATAGTTACCTAACGATTGATGAGTAGGAATCTGTGTAATAAAATGAATTACAACGTAGTTTGCTAAGGCAATTATTCCAAGCCCATTTAAGGCAAACTTCTCTCAGCCCAGTCAATCCTACCTTCAGGATTACAGACTATATCCTAATAGCTGGCTGTAACTACAAAGTAAACAGCCGTTTCTCTATTAGTACTGGCTATATAGCAAAGGTCGAGTCATTATAAACTAATGGCCGGTCGTTACCTCCTCCATCAAAGTTGGAGGGATGTTATATGTTTATTTGTTTGTTAGTTTAATTTTATGTGTATATTTTTGTACGTATGGGATCTTCAGAGATTGTGCAATAGAGATTAATTACAATGAAGTCGGGGCTGTCAAACTTGAAGGAAAGAAGCGGAATGGAGGTAAGTAAAAAAATAACAAGTTGATGCAACCCATGGGCGAAGAGGCGGCTGCAAACACCCTTTAGTGATGCTTACAGTACGCCATGAGGTGCACTGACGGCAGTAACCCCTTGGGAGTATACACGATACATGTAAATCCTCATATATATGAAACTGACATTCTAATTAACTTGGGGGTATTAAACACCAGGGACTTAACTCATTATAAATCCATATTTTTGTCACAATTTATATAAACTTTAAGACAATCAGCTCAGTGGCCTGGTAGAACTATTTTAATAATAATAATAATAATAATAATAATAATAATAATTTAATAATAATTACATCACATCAGTGAGACAAAGGTAATAAAGCTAAAATTGACATTTAAAATAATTTTAATAGATGTCAGATAATAATAATAATTGACTCTTTAATTTAAGACTCTGTTACATCACTCTCTCTCTCTCTCTGTAATAATTAACACTCAATAGATTTTTATTTAAAATCACCTTTAACAGCTGAAAAATTTATATATAAATCTCTCTCTCTATTATCTCTCTCTCTCTCTCTATATATATCTCTCTGTAATATTTAACCATATAATATATTTTTATACATATATACTCACCTTTAACAGCTAAAAATTTATATATATATATATATGTATGTATGTATATATATATATATATATATATATATATATATATATATATATATATATATATATAACTTTTAAAAAAATTTAATTCCCTGTTTATATATGAAGGTGAAATATATAAACCATATTCTCCTACAGTTTATTTGTATAAAGTAAAAATTCTATAACGTTTCTTAGCATGATCAATCGTCTCAATTTTCATTCCAAACTTATTATTGTTATTGTATCAAAAACAAAATAAAAGTAAATATAAACTCTATGATATTATACGCACTGGAGGTAGAAATGATTGTAAGCCTACTTACTAAAAAGTCCGTTTTGTCTCCTGACCTATTCTTGAACAATTCTAAAGACCCTTCTGTAAACCACGAGCCTTGCATTTGAAAGGTTCGTGGTTCGATCTCAACGTTAACCCCAACTAGTTGACTAAATCATGAACTGAGGGCAGAACCAGTCCCAGTTGGGAGACAGATAAAAGAATATACCTATAGCAACCTCCTCTCGATTCCCAGCTGAGACTCAAAAGGCTAGTATTTTCTAGCGTCACATTTTTCAAGGAGAAGGTGTGTGTGTGTGTTTGTAAGCGTTTGTAACCACGTAGTAAGTTGTGCTAACAGGAGAATGAGGACATCCTTTGTCCTCTCTAAAATCGATGGTTAGGTTAAAATTTTATCAGTTTTGTACGTTAGTTTTCTAGAAGAAAGTGAATATATACAAATGAAACTACAAGAAGGTATATTAAAATTATAACTATCCATACTATATCATGAGTTTGAATTCAAAGCTAACGAATGAAACAAAATTATTTTATCCATTTTCATCTTAACTCTTGAAGTTACATCATCAAAGGCAATTTACAGAAAAACAATAAAGGAAAGAAGTGTACCCTCTAAAATATTCTACAGTCCCGAATGAAAAGTAGACTAAGTTTTACGTAAGCCCTCAGAGCCAGACTTTCAACCATTAAATCTTACGAAATCCTTTGCGCTCAACGAAGGTCAGAAACATGAGATTTTTAGAGAAATGGTTTCATTTCTAAGCCTGAGGTACAAAATGGTAACGACTGCTTTTAAAGGCTGTGTATTTTTAATAAAAGCATTATTGAAGGGGTGAGTGAGTGAGTTCTTTCCGTGAGTGTCAAGAGAGAATTGTTGGAGTTGACACGTGAAGGAATTTACAAGTAGATGAAATAAATAATAACGCGTGTTCCTTCGTGTTGTACAAGAGTCCATGTTATAATATTTATTTATTTATTTATTTATTTATTTATTTATTTATTTATTTATTTATTTTTAATCACCTATATTATAGCAAAAGTTTTTTTTAACATGGCATTTGAATACGATTTTTGATTACAAATTAACCTGACAGTTAAAGACGACTTTGAGCACGAATTACCCTGACATTTAATCATGACTTTTGAGCACGAATTTCCCCGATATCTAAGTACGACTTTTGAGCACAAATTATCCGGACAATTAAAGACGGCTTTTGAGCACAAATTAACCTAATACTTAATACAACTTTTGAGCACGAATTAACCTGATATTCAAGTACGAATTTTGAGCACGGAGTAACCTCATATTTAATACGAATTTTTAGCATAAATTAACCTAAAATTTAATACGGCATTTGAGCACGAAAGTTAACCTGACATTTAATACAAATTTTGAGCGCGAATTAACCTGACATTTACGTAAGCCAGCGAATGACTTAGAATAGAACAACCCTATTATCCTCCATCACACCAGTGACAACTCCTGTCTTCCCTACCTGCCCCAAATTCATCAGCTACCTAAACGAATGAATTTCCTTTGCATAAATGTATTATTCACTAACTGTTGCATATATATACCAGACAAGACCTATGTAATCAACCTGTGTCACTCCCTGAATGGGCTGTTCAGCATACCTCTCACAGACCATCCAAACCTGTAGAGGAATCACTGTCGTTTGTATGACGTTAAATCATTTAATTTTCTCGGCTCTGCTCCAGCCCGGAGGCACAGGGAAGGGTCTGCCATATGTTGATTTATCAAATAGCCTGAAAGCTTAGCTCTCGTTGGTTTCCACTTAATTTTTAATGTCTTCCTCCTCCTCTGCCGTGTTCAGTGGGATACACAGAGTGTTGATGTGGTGAGGAGAGTTAATGTATGTATATACAGTATATATATATATATATATATATATATATATATATATATATATATATATATATATATATATATATGTATATATATATATATATATATATATAATATATATATATATATATATATATATATATATATATGTATAATATATATATATATAATATATATATGTATAATACATATATATACATAATGTATATATATATATATATAAATATATATATATATATATATATATATATATATATATATATATGTGTGTGTGTGTGTGTATGTGTGTGTATGTGTTTGTGAATTATGCCCCTTATGTACAGTGGGACTTTTTTATGGTCACAGATATTAAGTAAGAAATATCGTCTAATATTAGATTTACAACTTGGGTATATTAATTAGGTATTAGATGATATTTTGGATTGACTTATATATATATATATATATATATATATATATATATATATATATATATATATATATATATATATATATATATATATATATATATTATATATACATATACATACATATGTGTTGTGTTCAGGTGTGTGTGTGTGCGTTTGTAAGTAGAAAGAATGTACTAATTGGGTTTTTCAATATCCTTATGCAATTATAATGACCACTACGCTATTTTTAACATCAAGATTTCTTCACACTTTTTGGATATGCTTGTCACTTCAGAGACCTAGTAGTGTGTGTGTGTGTGTGTGTGTGTGTGTGTGTGTGTATGTGAGACAGAGCGAGAGAGAGCGTGTTTACCACAAGCATGGCATGCCAAAGAGCGTTTATGCTTAGAACGACACGTATGATCCCATTCATTAGAGAGGTAATCGGAGCGTAACTCACTACATGGCGTAATGAGGAATAAAAAGTCACGGTGAACAGGTTGATTCCTATTCCTCTGGATCGTGATTATTGTAAGTCCCATCACGTCCGAGAACAGTTAAGTTATTTATGTCAGGTTGTAGCGAGTAAGTATCGGGAGTCAGATTAGTGTTCTGGCTGCAGTAATTTCTTTTTGAGGATTTTTTCTTTTTTTGGTGGGGTGGGGGTAGGTGAGAGTAGGGGGAACTGTTGGGTGAGGGTATGGGGAGGGATGTGTGGAATCAGGATATGCTCTTTCATGCATGAAAGGAAGGGTTTTTTTAATAGTATTAACAAATTGCACTTTCTCTCTCTCTCTCTCTCTCTCTCTCTCTCTCTCTCTCTCTCTCTCTCTCTCTCTCTCTCTCTCTCTCTCCTATACAGTATACAGTATACATATATATATATATATATATATATATATATATATATATATATATATATATATATATATATATATATATATCAAAACACTCGATTTACCCTTTATACCTTCTCTTTGTCTCACCTGTACGTTAATCGGTATCATAGTAAGGAAAGATTAGTGGGTAAGACAAAAATTGTGAT
>NC_089743.1:34883222-34903222 GCF_040412425.1 Macrobrachium rosenbergii
TATATATATATATATATATATATATGTATATATATACATATATATGCTGATTTCAGTAGATAATAGTTACAATTCATATGCAATAATAGAGAAATCTATCAGTTTTAATACTCAGTGGCATTTACACAGGAACTCCCAATATTTCCTGGAAGAGATGTATTCTAATAAAAATGGCCTCAGCGCTAAATGTAGAGCAATATTGCATTTCAACTACATACTAATAGCTATATGTACGAATACATAATTACTATTCCATTCCAACGTTTTGTCTTTTGTCGTGAACAAAATATTTTAAACTGACCTGTTCATTTTAGAAGCATCCAATGTACTATGTACTTACATTAAACATCAGTTGGTAGTGGACGAAATTTCTATGATTTTTTAAAGGTAAATATTGGGCATACTTGAAAAGCATTTATGTCAATGCAATGTCTTGTAAAATAAATTCTTTACAATAGTGGAGGAAGCCATTTCTTTACTTATATCGTAGTTATTGTCAAAATCTTAAGGGGAAGAATTATTATACTGATGATAGAGTAAAAATTAAGTAGTTAAATCAGTAAATAGACAAATGAATCTTAACAATAATGTACCACAAAATAATGAGATGGAGCCTATAGATGATACTTTACCTCCTATATCATAAAATAATTTTTTTTTTTCGCACCTTCAACACATAAAGACGGCCGTTAAACTCCCGCCAACCAAGAGCCTCGTTACAGTGAACCCCAGGTTCGATTTGAATGCCCTAACACATCAATATTATAAGATAGAGACTAAAGAATATAGCTTAAATATTAAATTATAAAAATAATTAATATAATCATATCGTCCTAAAATCGTATATTTTTTCGCCCCAAAACACATAAAGGCGGCCGTTAAACTCCCGCCAATCAAGAGCCCCGTTACAGTGAACCCGAGACGCGATTTAAATGTCCTGCCTGAGACTCGGAAGATGCAGGTGTCTGTTGACCCCTAGTGAATGAAAGGAGGGGGACGGGATTTAAACCATTCATTCGCCGGGAAGGATTTAAAGGGATTGATTCAAACTGGTCTGAGTTATTTGATTCAACGGAATTTAAATTGCTCTTCCCTCCTCCCTCTTTTTTCTTTTTAAAGCCAGAGGTTGGTGTTGCCATATTGCGTTACGTGTTGATATTTGTATAAAATTTAATTTTACGTATTTGTTTTAATATTTTAATGAGATTTTATAGTTTAAAATAGTTTTCGAACTCATGTTAGTGTTGCTGTTGTCTTAGTGTCTGAAGGAAGAAACAAATATGAGATTTCATAATATTTAATGTATGTGTCTCCTGACGTGAATTAGTTAGGTTATAAGGAAATACATGAAAAATTTCTCTCTTACACCCCTTACATTCTCTCTCTCTCTCTCTCTCTCTCTCTCTCTCTCTCTCTCTCTCTCTCTCTCTCTCTCTCTCTCTCTCTCTAAAACACTCACAAACACGTAGTGATGACATTCTCACCACACACAGTTAGAGATCATAGTTCAATCAGACATCTTGCCTTTGTTGCTCTAACAGTGAATTAAGTACCTGATTGCCAATCAACTTGTTTAGTCGTAGGTAAATTGAGAAAATAAAAGTACGGGCTGAACCTTCATTTCGTGTAAGTAAACATTTTAGATATGTATTCTATGTACTAACTGGCCTATCCCTAAGTATATGCCAGTTATACGAATGAGGTCGTTATATTTGTAAAGAAAATTTTCATTATTTTTCATAAACAAATCAATGAAAGAATACTCTCTGTTTCATTTCCATTTAATTTGAATCTTATCACAGATGTCTAGGTGGCACATCTTATTCCCGAATGCTTAATGATTCCTCAAGTAATTATTATTATTATTATTATTGTGTCATTATTATTATTATTATTATTATTATTATTATTATTTATGTGGTGTTCAAGGTGATAACTGCTTCAACGGCGTTCAGTTTGTAAAAGTTTTCTCTGTTTTTCAAATAACTGATTTTCTGGGTTACTGTATTCTGCCAGTAACGCATAAATATTGCCATATTTGGAGATGAAAGCAGGTTGCAGATTTGGATAGATTATTTCGATGAACGCAGTATATCAATGTAGAATAATATTGAAATCAGTTCATCTTCCGTAGAGTTGTCCTTCAGAATGTCTTCTTTTGAGTTGTCCTTCAAGAGGAAGTTTTTTTTTTTAGTTGTTCCTCAGGAGAAAGTCTTGTTTTTAAGTTGTCCTTCAGGAGAAAGTCTTCTAGCTTCTTGAGTTGTCCTTCAGGAGAGAGCCTTCTTTTTGAGCTGTCAGCTAGGAGAGTCTTCTTTTGAGTTGTCCTTCAGGAGAAAGTCTTTTTTTTTAGTTGTCCTTCAGGAGAGCCTTCTTTTTGAGCTGTCCTTCAGGAGAAGATGTTTTTAGTTGTCCTTCAGGAGAGTCTTATTTTTGATTTGTCCTTCAGGAGAAAGTCTTCTTTTGAGTTGTCCTTCAGGAGAAGTCTTCATTTTTAGTTGTCTTTCATGAAGTGTTCTTTTGAGTTATCCTTCAGGGAGAAAGGAGGTTTTTTTTTTAGTTGTCCTTCAGTCCTTTTGAGTTGTCCTTCGGAGAAAAGTCTTCATTTTTTTTTAGTTGTCTTTCATGAAGTCTTCTTTGATTGTATCCTTCAGAGAAAGGTTTTTTTAGTTGTCCTTCAGGAGGGTCTTCTTTCTTTTTAGTTGTCCTTCAGGAGAGTCTTCTTTTTGAGTTGTCCTTCAGGAGAAAAGTCTTCTTTTTAGTTGTCTTTCAGGAGAGTCTTCTTTTGAGTTATCCTTCAGGAGAAAGTCTTCTTTTGAGTTGTCCTTCAAGAAAGTCTTCTTTTTTAGTTGTCCTTCAGGAGAAAGTCTTCTTTGGTGATAATCGAGGCCACGTTTCCTCCAGGCTTCACTGAGCATGGTTACGCTAAAAGGGAGTAGACTGACATGCGGCAGCCTAATTTGACTTAGGCTGACCTTCCGTATATAATTAGAAGACTCACATCGAATAAACAGAAGTGTTAGTATTAGAGAGAGAGAGAGAGAGAGAGAGAGAGAGAGAGAGAGAGAGAGAGGAGGAGAGGGGAGAGATGGAAGAGGTTATATTTATATTTGAATTAACATTCCACAAGATCAATATTTCTACAGACTACATGGGCCACTAATGGTGGTTTTAGTTTGTACCGAGAGAGAGAGAGAGAGAGAGAGAGAGAGAAAGAGAAGAATGAAGAATTCAGACCTATTCCACCTTCCAGTGCAATAAATTCGTCTAGACAGATAAACGATAAAGGTGACGAACAGAGAGAGAGAGAACAGAGAGAGAGAGAGAGAGAGAGAGAGAGAGAGAGAGAGAGAGAGAAAATAGAAGAAAATGTTCAGACCTATTCCACCTTCAGAGTGCAATACGCAATTCACGTCTGACAGATAAAACGATAAGGTGACGAACAGAGAGAGAGAGAGAGAGAGAGAGAGCAATGACACAGGATCGAGGAAACCATTCACTGAATAGGAAGCAAAAGAGACCTAACTTCCTTCTAAATTGATTATTCCCCCTTCACAGGTTGAATTCTCTTGTGTGACCTCACGAGGATCAGCGGAAGATGAAAGCAGTTGAAGCGCGCATTCGTCGTTCAGCATGGATTTACGTAGCGTGAATTAATTTGAACTTTGATTAATAAATTATCATCTGCAGTTCATGATTGTGTTTGTCATGCTTTTTAGAATGGGAGACACATTTCTGTATCATTTATACTATTAAAAAAATTTGCCGTAGATTTACATTTGTTCAGTAATATTTCATCTACAGCTTCTAATGTGTTTCTCATGCCTTTAAAAAATTGGGGTTATATATTTTCATCATTTGCTGGAAAAAATATTTATCATAGATATACATTTGTTAGTGATACTTCATCTACAGCTTAAGAATGTGTTTCTCATGCTGAAAAATGGGGTCATATATTCTTATCATTTACTATAAAAACATTTGTCATCGGTTTAAATAGCTTGAATTAATTTTACCTTTGTTTAACAACATTTCACCTAATGCTTATGAAGGTGTTTCTCATAATATTAAAGATGGTAGATTCGTGTATTTGTATCATTTACTATAAATCATCTGTCACAGATTTACGTAGCATAAATTAATTTAAATTTTGTTCTATTAGCCTTTCATCTATAATTTATGAAATGCTTACCATGCCCTTCAAAATTATAGATACATATTCAATATCAGTCACTATAAAAATTTCAGTATTATTCCTTTTTTCAAGATAATTGTACAAAGGTTTTTTTACAGCAATAGCTTTGCAATTGGTGCAAAAGGATGCTTGCAAATTTCTTTATAAAATAACATTACCTAAAAACAACTGAATGGCTACCATTTATAATAAGTTGTGTGAATTCTCGTGAAGTGCCAGCATATTTTCAAGAAAACACAACCCTCTCCAGATGAAACTAAACACAATATATAAAATATATATATATATATATATATATATATATATATATATATATATATATATATATATATATATATATATATATACACATTAATTAAGCAGCTGTTTGTGAATCTTCAGTGCAAGTGTAATTTAATTGAATGTTTCATAACTATTTACTAAGAACATCGTACCTGTACAAAAGACACACGAAAGCACTTGATTAGAATTCAATAATTACGCATTTATGCATGGTGGATTCTCCGATTATGGGCCGATTTCGCCTAAAACCAAATGAAAAGCCAGTGTTCTATCCCTGCATCTGGCGTTAACAAGATCCGGCATTCTCTCTCTCTCTCTCTCTCTCTCTCTCTCTCTCTCTCTCTCTCTCTCTCTCTCTCTCTCTCTCTCGCTTTGCGGGTATGAATGCCTTGCTGCCCATATAATATTAATCATTCAAAAGAAGGCATCGTGCTTACCCCATACAAATGGGAAAAAAGCACGTTAAAAGGAGTAGGCAAATTCTTGTCTCTTGTCCATATGGGCCTCGCTTTCATGATGCGTAGACGCCACATGATTATATTACATTATGGATGGTCTTTTGCGCCAAAAGAAAGTTTTGTGTTTTTGCTCTAAACTTTTCTATGGCAAGTAAACAATTCTGTTTATTAATTGCATTTCGTATATTTTCCTTATGAAAACAATCGTTATAAGAATTTTACAACAGAAATAGGGTACTCATATCAGCAAATCAAGTGGCCATGTACTCAGTTACTAACGGGAGTTTTTCTCCGACGCTGTGTGCACATTCGCATAATTAGCTACCTTATAGGACAGAGCTTTAAGCAACTGCCTAACAAAGTTTACGTTAAAGTGAAGATATATTCTCAATAATTTAATACTGTCTCCTGTGTATAAAAGGCAGTTATACTATTCTTTCTCTCCTCTACAGCGATATAAAGTAGGCTGGAAATGAGAGTGATAATTTAGACAGGAGCAACAATCGAAAGTTGATGGCCTTAGTATATGCAGATGATGTTGTTTTAATTAGCAAAAGTTTCGTCTCCTCCCACTTTTTGAGTTTGGGATCCTTGTGTTTAGTTGAGTTTTTAAGTAGAAACCATGTATAGTTAGATTAACTGGTCTGTGTTTACGCGGGAAATTACTTCTGGAAGAGTGGAAAACATTGTAAGTACTCGAGATATTTTGCTCATTCTCATATTCTATATTGGTAGTAATAACATTATTATAAGCATGGTCAAAGGATGTTATTCATATTACAGTTGAATAAGGTGTCATTCGTGTGTTGTGGCATAATTTGTCAATGGTTAATTATATGTTTGTGTTTTCTTTTGTGTGATCTTAAATATGTGATGATGGTTTCAAGTTGCGTTGTTGACACAAATTAAGGTTTATCAACAAATATTGTTTTTGGCAAGGTACACAGAGGTAAATACGATCGAGTTGTAAGTTCAGGAATAAAAAAGGCCATTGATAGAACACGTGTAAAACAATTGTCGCAGTGGGGTAGAGTAGATTAGGTATTAGGGTTAAAAAGCTTTGTAATTACGGTACTGCATTTTCATAACAGCGAATGTTTGTTTACAATTATTGCATCTATCCTTGTTATTTAGCGCGTCATTTGTTTATTTATACATCTTAATTGCCGTTATTACTTTTAAAGAATTATGGCGAATTTACAGATGCACTCTGTAACTTGTTCAAGGTTGACCGGATTATGTTAGCAGGTCATTATAGGGTTTCCATGAACCGATTTTGGAGGAAAGGCAAAATTTCTGGTGAAGTAGTCAATAAGCTTGTTTATCACCGTTTGTGGGGTGGGGGGTTGGGAGGTAGTGCCGTCAGTGGACCTCTCATCGTGCACTGTAGGCATTACTAAAGGTTCTTTGCGGCTTCCCTTAGGCCCTTAGCTGCAACCTCTTTCATTTCTTTGACTCTACCTCTGTTCATATTCTCTTTCATCCATCTTGCTTTCCACACCCTCCTAACAAGTGTTTCATAGTGCAATCTGCGAGGTTTTCCTCCTGTTACACCTTTTGAACATATTTACTCCCAATTTCCTTTTCAGCGCAGAATGACCTCATCATAGGTCTTAGTGTAGCCTTGGCTTAAATTTCATACCCCATTCCATTCCAATAATTTAATAAAATTGAGGGTATGGATGAAACTGCTTCAATTGTGCAAAGACAATGAATCGCAATTAGAGTTAAGACAATTAGAAGTTTAAGAGAGAGAGAGAGAGAGAGAGAGAGAGAATTTCTGTTTCCAGGAGGTATTACAGAGAATCTTTACATCACAAAAAATTAGGATTACAGTTGAGGTTACAAGTTGAATTAACATTTTACCTTTACAATTAACATTTTATTTATATATATATATATATATATATATATATATATATATATATATATATATATATATATATAGTATATTGAAGTGCAATTTCCTACAGGTTGCAAAGGCTCCCCCAAAATACCACATCAAAGAAAACCAACAATTCCTCAGTAGGGGAAATCTCCGTTAGTCCTCTCGAGTCGCATCCGCCCACTCTACACTGGCAGAAAACCTTTGATGTTTCCAGGATCCTTGTTTAACAAAAATGATGGGTAATGGGAGAGGTAAATTGCATCTCTCTCTCTCTCTCTCTCTCTCTCTCTCTCTCTCTCTCTCTCTCTCTCTCTCTCTCTATATATATATATATATATATATATATATATATATATATATATATATATATATATATATATATATATATATATATATATATATATATATATATATATATATAATATATATATATATATATATAATATATATATATATATATATATATATATATATATATATATATATATATATATATATATATATATATACAACTTGTCAAGTACCTGGTTATTATCAAAAATTTTACCTCACTTCAGACAGATATCTGGACTCTCATAACAATAAAATTACGACTACAGTACTTTAAAGGCAAGAGTGATCCCTTAAAATCAGAAAAATCAAGTGTATCAAAACAAGTGTGAGTATCAACAATGAAACAAGAAATATATAAAGTCAAAGGCATCACTCCATCAAACAACTTTAACTATTTCCTGGTCTTAATTCACTTCAGCAAAAACTAAAGGAACAAAAAACATGTGTATCACTTTTGCCTTATGCACACAGTTAATCCTATTCACTGATGGTCAATAAATGAAACACTGTTTTTTTAAACAAAAATTTATTTCAAAATTATAATTAGAATTCACAATCTGAAAAATTTACTATTTCTTGAAAGCAACACAAAATTTAATTAATTATTGAGTTAAATCACAAAGGTTAACTTATCAAGAAATTAAATCATTCAAGCAAAATTTAAACTATCAAGAATTAATCAGGATTTGAAAAGAAAATCTAAGTAAATCAAGTATGCAATGTTAAATTATTAAGAAATACTTAAATTCCTAAAGTAAATCACCACTACATAAAATGTGAAAAATTAAGAGATTGCAAAAATACACAAAAGAATTACCAAAAACAATTTCACTAAGGCAAAAATCCCTCAATATACCTTATTAAACCGTGGTAATAATAGGTAAAATTCACTTTACCTTACAAAAGCTTGTGACAACTTCCACAAAATTACCCAAAATGCAGCTGCTCAAGAATCACAAAACACACTTTTGATAGGTGCCTTTACGAATATATACTCTACTATCAGATCTCAAAAGCTAAAACTAATACCAGTGACCACAAAATATTTTTTGTTAATAATTTCTCTCTTGAAGAGAGAGAGAGAGAGAGAACCACACAAACTGTCTCTGAAATCAGAATGAGCAAACTTTAGATTCCAGCTGCAAGTAAAACAATCAAATGATGTCATTATTAAGCCATTTGGAATGAATGCAACAGAAAATTCTAGAAAAGGAAGATGACATAACTTCCTGAGCAAAACATTTTGGGGCCAAAACTAGCATGCTAGAACAATATGTGATCAGAGCAATGTAATCCTAAATATGATGGAGTTGCCATGTGCTTCTGTGCAACAACTTGTTCGTATTTCTCAAAAAAGTACACATCTTTACCAGAAAATCGTATGGGACAAAGCTTTTAACGAAATCTTAAAACAATCAAAACAGATGGCAGCTGGCAAATCATAAATGGTATGTTTTTAAAACAAGACAAAGAACCAAAGTTGGTTTTCAGAAATGAGCAGCCTGTTGATACCCCGACCTGTCTACACAGTATCTTTCGCAATGACAATCGAAGCAAAACAGAGCATTCGCTACCACACACACACACGTGTTGCTGATATTCTGTGTTACTATTAAGATGTATTATTAATTGTAAATTATGCAGTTAAGTTATCCAAATCACTAACTCTTTTTGAGATCTGACATTACACTACATACGATATTTCAAGCAACTATTATCATTACAGAATACATACAACTAGAACAGTAAATATATCAAAATCATGGGATGCTATTACAAGGCAATATCATGAAAAAAATAATTACAAGGCAATATCATAAAAAATAAAATATATATATATATATATATATATATATGTATATATGTATATATATATATATATATATATTAGATATATTAGATAGATAGATGTAAGATGACTGTACATGCGTGTATGTATATGTATGTGTTCATGCACACACCTTCTGTGATGAGTGTGGTTTGTGAAGCTGTCTGATAACACATCAAAAATTATGGAAAGAAGTTGAGATAATTTTTGTTGAAATAGTCTATTTTTTTACTACATGCAAGAACCCTTCAATGCAATTAGGAAATTAGTAAACAAGTTGCAAATAAATTTGGACAATACTTTAAATTCTTTAATTTCCTTTCCCAATTAGCTTATTTTCAGTTTTCTGTAAAAGAAAATTATTGTGACGGTTTTGTCTGCCTGTCGCACTTTTTCTGTCCGACCCAGATCTTAGAAACCACTGAGGCTGGAGGGCTGCAAATTGGTATGTTGATGACTGGAGGGTACATACCCTCCAGTCATCAAATATACCAAAATGCAGCCCTCTAGCCTCAGTGGTTTTTATTTTATTTAAGGTTAAAGTTAGCCATAATCGTGATTCTGGCAACGATATAGGACAGGCCACCACTGGGCTATTGTTAAATTTTCATGGGCCTCGGCTCATACAGCGCTATACCGAGACCACCGAAAAGTAGATCTATTTTTGGTGGCCTTGATTATACGCTGTACAGAAAACTCGACGGCACTGAAGAGACTTCAGCGCATTTTTCACTTGTTGTATTTACAACTGATTAATGGATAGACCTAATATACGCTGTTAATAGGTGAATCACATAATTAATTCTTTCTCTTTCCTCATATTATTTATTTTGGAAAATACTCAGATATGTTTGTTTTATTAAATGAAATAAAATTTAGGTAAAAGATTGCCTTAGTACAATTTTTGCTGCTACGGTACATGCGCTAATAAGTACATATTAGAAAGTAAATAAATATTATATTTCCTTTCTAGAAATTCTTGAACACTTTTTGAAGTCGTAGACTCGGGCTTAGCTTCTCAAACATCAGTGAATTAGATAAAAATACAAAATACTCTCTCTCTCTCTCTCTCTCTCTCTCTCTCTCTCTCTCTCTCTCTCTCTCTCTCTCTCTCTCTCTCTCTAAATAAGTAATACTTTTATTCGAGTATTATGCAGTTAATTAAAACTTTCTCTCTCTCTCTCTCTCTCTCTCTCTCTCTCTCTCTCTCTCTCTCTCTCTCTCTCTCTCTCTCTCTCTCTCTCTCTCTCTCTCTATGAAATTGCATCCCCAGACCTGCTCTGAAGTATATGTAAAAAGTTTCAAGCAAATTTCCTCATCGTGTGATGATTAACCTCACCTGTGTATATCATTAAGTAGCGAGAGACAGAAGCGGAGGCAGGTATTGCATAATTCAATCACTTGACAGTCGGTGGTGTTTGCTTAGTTAATGGTAAGGGAGTGTTTAGATCCTCTTGGGGGGCGGGGGGACTGAGAGGGTCGCGTAGTTTCAAATCGCCTTCAGTTAAGCATGATGTAGTTTTGGTTCTGCTGCGGTCCTATTGAGGGTTTTAATTTGAAGTGTATGGATAGATTATGATTTAATGGAATTATATGGCTTTATATATATATATATATATATATATATATATATATATATATATATATATATATATATATATATATATATATATATATATTATGTATATATGTGTATATATATATATATATATATATATATATATATATATATATATATATATATATATATATATATATATATATATATATATATATATATATATATATATATATATATATATATATATATATATATATATATATATATTATGTATATATATATATATATATATATATATATATATATATATATATATATAATGTGTGTGCTGTATATATAGATTGATAGATGTATGATGTTTGTACAGTGTGTATGTACAGTATGTATGTACGCATGTATGTGTGTAACATGCATGTATTCACCCGCACACCTACTGTGATGAATGTGTGATTTGTCAAGCTTCCTAATAATACATCATAAATTTTGGAAAGAGGTTCAGAAATTCCAAAATTTCATAGCAATGCAAATTCATGTTTTGTTGAGTTTTTTTTTTTTTTGTCTGAATTTACAAGGAACCTTCAAAAGAATTAGGATGTCAGTAAACATTTGCGAGTAAATTGGGCTGTTGCCCTAAATTCTTACAATGTATTTCCAATTGGCTTGTTTTATTATTTACAAGTGATTAGTAGATAGGCCCAATATACCCTGGTAATAGGCGAATCTTTTGATTAATTCTTTTTTCTTTTCTCTGAATATTTATTTTTTTTTTTTGGAAAAGGCTCAAATATGTATATTATGTTATATGAAATATAATTTAGATATTAGATTACCTTATAATTTTTACTGCTACAGCATATACGATAATGAGTAAATATTGGTAAGTTCATACTGATTGCATTTCGCTTCTAGATCATCTCGAACACTTTTTGAATGAAGTCCTACACTCGGGTTCAGGTTCTCAAAAATTAATAAGTCACACAAAAATACTCTCTCTCTCTCTCTCTCTCTCTCTCTCTCTCTCTCTCTCTCTCTCTCTCTCTCTGCAAGTTATATCCCTTTTCAAACGTTTAATCAATTAAAATTCTCTCTCTCTCTCTCTCTCTCTCTCTCTCTCTCTCTCTCTCTCTCTCTCTCTCTCTCTCTCTCTCTAGATATGGACTTTCCTTTTATCCATTAGTTAATTGAATCAAAATACTCTCCCCTTCCGCCCAGCTCTCTCTCTCTCTCTCTCTCTCTCTCTCTCTCTCTCTCTCTCTCTCTCTCTCTCTCTCTCTCTCTCTCACACACACACACATACATACACTCTAGCTATACAGTCCATAGGTTTTCGAACCTTTATCAATTAAAAATACTCTCTCTCTCTCTCTCTCTCTCTCTCTCTCTCTCTCTCTCTCTCTCTCTCTCTCTCTGGGGCTTTAAAGATAACAGAAAGTAAGAGTAAACTAATAACCATACATCCCTATCTCCCTGTCCCCTAATATGTAAAGTCGGCCCCGCAGAAACTCGGTGTTGACGAACTTTAAAACCTGATGTGGATTCCAGCTTAACAAAGAGACGACAAGAGGCCTTGTTGTGAAGAGCCACATTTGCATAGCGGTCTCGTGGGGCACTTTTACACTTTTACGCTTTTATACGTTTACTTTTGACAAAAGTTTTCATTCGTTGTAAAATCTGAGTGCTGATAATATGGTACTCCTCAGGAAAGTGGGTTCACGGAAAGTTTATTATATGCAGTATAAAATTTACGAGATGATTTATTCAGTGCCATAGTAACAACCAATAGCAGGGAACGTTCATATCAGCCAAATACAAAGAAGCGCTATATGACTGCCCACAAAATGTCACTGAAGAAGAATGGTAAGTTTTGGACGGAATTCCTAACATATATTTCGTCCGTCTAGAGCATATCAGTTAATTATTCATTACAATTACAGAATTACAAAATTGCAATACATCAGATTAGGCATAATTATATGTATTATAAAATCTGTTTCAGTATGATGAGGTTCAAGTACTTTGATGTAGCTAAATCATCAATATCATCATCATTATTGCACACAAATTAAGAAAAACCAGTTAACTGAACCTTAGTGATAGAAAACTAATCTTAACTGAATTTAACAATGAAGATAAATTCAGTAAAATGACTGAATGGTTTTGATAAGAGGAAAGCAGTCAGTGGAATGATAAATTATCCTAACGTTGAAGAATGTCTGAAAACCTGTTTTGTAATTGCCCACGGAAATAAAATATGACGTCTTTATTCAGTGAGCTGTATCTCTATCAAAAGACCTGTACCTAGCCAAGAATTTTAAATACCATTTGCATATGCCCTCTACCTCAGAACTGATCTATAAATACCCAAAGAGAGAGAGAGAGAGAGAATTTTGTTGTTTCGTCCTCTCAAGCTGCATAAACCCTTGTAGTGAGGTACACCACGTTGTTTAAATTAGTTGTTTAAATTAGTTGAAATACTATATATATATATATATATATATATATATATATATAATATATATATATAAATATATATATATATATATATATATATATATATATATATATATATATATATATATATATATATATATATATATATATATATATATATATATATATATATATATATATATATATATATATATATATATATATATATATATATATATATATATATATATATATATATATATATATATATATATATATATATATATATATATATATATATATATATATATATATATATATATATATATATATATATTATATATATATATATAATATATATATATATATATATTATATATATATATATATATATATATATATATATATATATATATATATATATATATATATATATATATATATATATATATATATATATATATATATATATATATATATATATATATATATATATATATATATATTATATATATATATATATATATATATATATATATATTATATATATATATATATATATATATATATATATATATATATATATATATATATATATATATATATATATATATATATATATATATATATATATATATATATATATATATATATATATTATATATATATATTATATATATATATATATATATATATATATATATATATATATATATATATATATAATATATATATATATATATATATATATATATATATATATATATATATATATATATATATATATATATATATATATATATATATATATATATATATATATATATATATATATATATATATATATATATATATATATTAATATATATATATATATTTATACAAAAATCCTTCCTTTTCGAAATCAGATATAATCTAAATTAGATATCATATAAAGAGATTCAAATTAAATAAAATGTATTATCATGCATATGGAAAGAGTTCCGCTTCAAGAGTGTACAAAATAATTAAAATAATATAACTTATAATCTAATGATTTTTTCAATTAAAAACTGTTATATCAATAAACAAAAGAGCTACTTCGGCCTTATATCTATGCACTTTGCAGCTTTGTATACTGTATAGATTTACATTCCCTTTCCTTTCGTGCTCGCTCTTTTGCTGAACAAATATTATCAACCTTCGGAACTGTTTGATACGAACACTTTTCGATGATATCGTTAATGCGTGATCTTTAATTATTACTTATACTTTCGTTAGATTAAATCGAAGCCTTCTGAGCAAGTTTATGCATGAAACAAAACAATATTGTTCTGTGTTTCAGTTACGATTATCGTTTAAGTAAACTATAATCTTTTATTATCATAATTTGACATATCTTTATTGTTTTATATATATAATTACAATATAAATTTTGCTAATATTTTTGGTTCTTCAACTGTCTCTTGATAAACTGTATAATTTGTGTGTTTTAGGTCAATATTGTCGAATATAAATATCTCGTTTGATTTTCTATTTTCCTTTTTATAGTGGGGTAATGGAAACCAGAAGTTATTATGAATTAATTAAATAAATGAATGGGCGAAGAAGTAAAGAAATAAATGAATGAGTAAATAAATAAATGAATGAATAAGTAAAAAATCAACATATAAGTAGATAAATAAATAGATGAATATATATATATATATATATATATATATATATATATATATATATATATATATATATATATATATATATATATATATATACATATGAATAATACATACATAAATAAATAAATATATAATAAATAGATAAGTATATAAGTAGATAATAGATAGATAAATTTATATATAAATAATAAATCGCTAGATAAATAAATAAATGATAAATAGATAAATATATAAATAAATAATCAATAGATAAATATATAAATAAATAAGTAGATAAATATATAAATAGATAATATGGATAAATAAATAAATATAAATAGATCAGTAATAAGCAAATGAATAAATAAATAAATAAATAAATAGATAATAAATAAACAAATAAATATTTTCACAGGAGAGAACGAATAAGAGATAATACAATTTTGTTCCATTCAAAAGAAGCGCAAAGAGATGTCGCAAAGACGTTTCCATCCCCAAGCGTTTCAAATTTTCAATTTCCCTTCCAGTACCGAAATCTATCTCCTCCGCAAAACTCACCTTCATCAGACCTTTCTTAAGGTCAACAAAAGGTCAAACGAGGCAATACAAACATCACACTTTCTCCTCCACCGAGACATTGTGCAAATGACTAAGAGGAAATTGACAAGAGGGCGCTGAACAGGACAGCTAAATATATGCACAAAGTCGAATTGAGTTCCCAAAGATATCTTCACGATGAAGTGCCCCCCCCCCCCCAGCACCCCTCTTCAAATGAAGGGAACTTTCAACTTCAATAAACTTATTTGACTTCCTTTCGGAAATTTACATGGAATTCCTGTTAATCAAAATGTGCCGGGGAGCTGGGAAGGATGTGGAGGAAGCGGTAATAATTGCAAAACACTGGGGGAGGAGATTTATTTTTAAAATGGGGTTTGGTGAGGTGAAATGGTTGTTTTTTTTTATTATTTTCATTGATACAATGTTTATACCTTTCATTCTGTTTAATTCTCATTCTTGTAATATAATACTGTTTTTCTTTTTTTCACCCTAAAAGAAGAAAAAATGTAATGAATTTTTCTTCTGGATCCAAATACATTTCTTTTCATAGAATGTTGACAATGTTTTAGACAACTACAGCCCCGTACGAAAAGAGTGAATTTTTCTTAATTCCTGCCACTAAATGTTTGATATATATATATATTACTTCCATCGTCATCAGATTTAAACAACAATTATCACTAATTGTGTAACTATGAATTGACGAATAACATATATAACTGTTAATTCAGTTTATAATTAATAGCAAATGACAAACAGCCTAAAACTGAATTAAATGATTCTTAATATTCATGCAGAATGATACAATATTACAGTATAAGAAATTGAGAAATAAATTGAAAACTAGAACAAATACTTGTACAAATACACACACATACTCATAGACATCAACACACAAGTAAATGGCAATCAAAATTTCCTGAAATATATTTGTTAAGAACCACAAAACAATTATTTGTACAAACACACGTGCATATACATACAACACACATACTTATACACATACACACATACACACACACACACACACACGAAAATCAAAAATCTTTTCAAATATTTGTTTGAGAACCATAAAACAAATGAGCCAAATCTTTTATACATTCTAACTCTAAATCAGAGACGGCTACCAAAGGATTTTATGGCATGTTACCGACCCGACTACCGGTGAAGGCTTTTCATAACCAAGTTGTCTTACCCAGGATAATTAAACCTCCCCTTACTGCTTCTGCTTGTCCAATTAAGAATTGTGTTTGTAGAAGCCTCCAAATAATTCGACCTTTTAAGCAATTGCTCGTCGAAACGGGAAAGGAAGGCTTCCCGTTTTCTGTTTTAGGGGGTTTTTCTTAATAGTTTTCCTTTATAATATTTCGCTTTGCGTTGATTGCATGGCGAGGTCTTGCATGTGCATGGATGTCTGCAATAAGTTATAAATGATTGACATCCGATTTGCTTAATAATAATTGTTATTATTCAAAGAAGAACTCTATTTATTTGAAACAAGCCAACCACAGGGGCCAATGACTTGAAATTCAAACCTCCAAACAATATTATGGTGTTCATTAGAAAGAAGTAACAGAAGGTAATAGGAAATACAGTAAGGAGAGGTCAGTTATTAGAAAAGAAAAAAAATAATTTAACAAATTAATAAATAAATAGATAAAAATGTAATTAAGTAAAATATAAGGAGAGATGGCTGGACGTTTTGACTCTGAGTGAAGCAAAGTTGTAAGGTAATGTTAGCAGAAGTGTTGTAGCTATTTCTTATTTAATAAATGCTACTTTTAGATTTGTCAGCTTCAAAAAACTATATTTAGGCATGAAAACTGCCACTATAGCTTAATCAAAAATGGTAATGATTATGGCATACCAACATCAACGGCAGCCATGTTGGATTTGGCACTCTGGCGGAGATAGACCGTACTTTTAGAAGGGGTACTAGGCCTAAATTATTTTCCAATTGTCAAATATTTTCCCAAACAGCATTCAAACCTTGATACTTGGAAATTGAGAAATGTAAACAAAAGCATGTTTTGAACGTAATTAAATTCTTGTTTATAATTGTTTAGAGTCCAACATGACATTCACACTGGATATGTATATTTTATTTTGTCTAGTTTATCAAGAATGGTTATCTTTAATAAAAATCATATACTGTATAATATGATTTTTTTAAAAAACTGCATAAATAACTAAAAAAACTGTAAGCTTCATTATGCTGAGAGAGAGAGAGAGAGAGAGAGAGAGAGAGAGAGAGAGAGAGAGAGAGAGAGAAGACATCCCTATTGTGGTAAAAGAGAGAGAGGGAGGAACAGAGAAACAGAGAGAAAGAAAGTAAGAGAGAGAGAGAGAGAGAGAGAGGCGACATATCCATCGTGTGGTAAAAGAGAGAGAGGACATATCCCTCATGTGGTAAAGAGAGAGAGAGAAAAAATATCCCTCTGGTTGTAAAAGCGAGAGAGAGAGGGGGTGGGAACTATCCTTCGAGTTCCAAAAGAGAGAGAGAGGAACAATAAGAAAGTGTGTGTGTGTGTGAGAGAGAGAGAGAGAGAGAGAGAGAGAGAGAGAGAGAAGAAATATCCTTCGAGTTGTAAAAGAAAGTAAAAGAGAGAGAGAGAGAGACTGACTACCCCTCGAGTGGTAATCGGAAAAGAATGATCCATTTACCTCCTTCGGTAACTTTTCGAAATCTCAAGATCCAACTTGACATTTAACTTGCATTTACCTTTTGATTTTTAACCCTTAGCAAATTACCCTTCATTATGACAGCGAATGATTTGAGGCCATTTAATCTCGTTATTATCTAGATTTACTATTTCTTTTACAATCTTACAAGAGATTTTTCTAACTAAATGATAGTTCATACATGAACAGGATTTTTCAGTAAGTTGTAGGTTCCTCGTGGGAATAATTAAAAAAATTATTTATCAAAATACATTTGAAAGGCAGAATACTTTGCAATTATTTCAGCTGCTGGTTTAATCCAAAGAAAGATATGTATATGGAATCATGTATAGGCCTAAACGTCAGTGAAACTGAGAACGTAAATGGAATCTAAAGTACTGCCTCAGTATTGTTATCAAAATGACACACAGGAGAGCCACCAATTGAATAAAGTGAGAACATCTATGGAATCACAAATACCACTCCAGAATCGTTATTAAAATTACACATACGAGAACCACAGCTGAACATAGGTCTAAATGTAGGTCTGAATATAGGTCTAAAAGTGAAGTTTAGGACGTATTTGGGATCAAAATTACCATTTCAAAATCGTTATTGCAATGATACATAGAGCCACAGCTGGATATAAGTCTAAATTTAGGTTTAATATAGGTCTGAATATAGGCCTAAACGTTAGTGAAACTGAGGAAGTATATGTATCAAATATACATTTGCAAAATCATCGTCAAAATTAAAAATAGGAGAGCCACGGCTGAATGTAGGTCTAAATATAAATCTAGATAAAGGTCTGAATATAGACCTAAACATTAATGAAATTGAGAACGTATTTTATGAAATGTACTACTTCAGATTCATTATCACAAAGACTCTTACGAAAGCCGCAGTTAAATACAGGCCTAAACGTTAACATGATATAACTAAAAATCAAACATAAGTCGAGGAACAAGCAATTCCATCTAAGAAGTTCAGAAGAAACATCTAAAGCCCATTTCTGTCTAGAACAGACTTCCAGTGAATAATTACCAACCTTACATAACACTAGGCTTTACAGATTTATTCATCGTCATTAGCTTCCTCGGGTTGGAAGGGGCATTACAGCTGGAGTAATTAATTCCTCACCATCCATAATTTCCTCATTATTACCCTGTGTATGTTTTTGTTTATGCGAATGTGTTTTTTCATGAATGGGGACCCTCATTAAGAATGGTTTGATGAGTTTGGGACTAAATATGTTGATTAAGTAATCAATATTTTGTCGGTGAGGTAAAACCATTGAACTTAAGGAATTGTGTTATGAGAGTAATTTTTTTCATTAATATTCTCACATCAATCGCGCATCCAATAACTAGGCATTATCAAGCATTTTTCAAGATATTCAGTATAGTTCCTGAGACTTATAGGGTTATTTAGGAAAATAATGAAATATTTGTTTTTATGCTGCTACTGTGATTTTAGAACTAGAACTTATTACGATGGTCAACGAATATGTCAAGAATGTGGAAGACTAGAACTGGAAAAAAAGAATGGTAATGTTAAGCAACGGAGAGACTTATAAACAATGTACTTGGACGGGGAATTTTACAGGTCTCATTCAGTGTTATAAAAAGTAATAAAAAAATGGAAATTAAATAAAAATAACTTCAATCTCCCTTTTTAGGAAGCTTCGTCCGTTAGGAGTTGGTATCATAAATTTTAATAATAGCAGAGACTGGACAGTGCTGTCTTGCATGAGACAAACGTTATCTCTCTCTCTCTCTCTCTCTCTCTCTCTCTCTCTCTCTCTCTCTCTCTCTCTCTCTCTCTCTCGTAAAGCATGCGTCATGCATTCAAGATTCTAAAAAGCAAAACTTCCAGGCCTATAAATTTGTTTTAATAACAAAACACTTATCAGTAAGAGTCAGCATAAAATTTACACAAGATTTTATACACTTATATAAACCCAAGTCTCAATTGAAAATTCATTTGCTTCACCGAATTTGTTCTCAAAGTTCATTCTATCAATGTATATCTTCTTCCATACTTCTTCCTACCAAAAACATAAACGAAGAAGTTAAAATATTATTTGTTGTTTTCTCTTTACTCACAAAAATCGTTCTTCGTGAAAATATTCACCAATAAACAGCATCTATAAAATTGGGGAGATTTAGGAAACCT
>NC_089743.1:34908222-34915722 GCF_040412425.1 Macrobrachium rosenbergii
TTACAATACAGAAAGACTACATCACAATATCCAATTCACTTTACCGGGAAGGGGAATTTTTAGTTGAAAAAGTAAGAACAGACTGGTTAGTGTGTCACTGGTCCTGATTCCTCGTCCGTCGGTGGTTCGACCCCACGGGACGGTCCACCGTCCCGTGGGTCGACCGACTGACCCAGTGTATCACTGTAGTCCTGATTCCTCGTCCGTCGCTGGTTCGACCCACGGGACAGTGGACTTATTATCAACAAAAAATTCCACGGGCACATATATGAAAATATATTACTGGCCGTAAGAGTGAATTGATATTAAAGACGTTTGTAACTTTCTGATTATATAATATATATATATATATATATATATATATATATATATATATATATATATATACATATATATATATATATATATATATATATATATATATATATGCATATATATACAGTATATATATATAAATATATACCATATATATATATATATATATATATATATATATATATATATACATATATATATATATATATATACTACGAAGACAGTGACAAAAACAAACACAACCATTTTAGACAGCTCTAATCCCAGTCACTTGTTTTTCACTACCCCCACAGGATTTCGATAGGTATATCTTACATACCCTTGATATTCAATTTCCGGAGGCAAACTTGAACCCCACATAATATGCCTGTTACCCACTGGAAGTTTTATCCATACCCCAATATATTTGGACCAGTTTCCTATTTTCCAATAATATCACTGATCATTTTCCTGATGATCCTTTGGTGGATAAAATTAAACCGGTTTTCCGTCCCTAGAGACCCAGTAATCTCTTTCTGTGTCATTCAGTTAAGGGATTTAACGTCAGTGTCGTATGTCACTTTTGGCATTCAACTGAAGGCATGAAAGGAACTCTGATTCTCTAGGTATATAACCTTTTTGGTAATGTGGCTGGGATATTTAGGGAACGGCAGTGGCTCATGATTTATTTCAAATCCAAATATCTCCGCTTAGTGGTCAGATCTGTCAGTCACCGAAAGGTCATCTGCTTGCTAGTTTAACCTTTACTGAAATATCATGGTAATGAGCGCCATATTCTCTGGAAGCATTGAATTTCAAGCCAGTGGCCCTTGAAGGCTTGTTCCATATGAATAGGTATCTTCTTCTGAATAATAATAATAATAATAATAATAATAATAATAATAATAATAATAATAATAATAATAATAATAATAATAATAATAATAATAATAATAATAATAATAATAATAATAATAATAATGCATCTTGAAAGTGGGTTTACAATATACTTCCAGTTTGTAATTTATAAGATTCACGGTCACTAGAGGCATTCATGAAAAGAACTGATTCATCTAATTTCAATTTTGATTTAAATTAGAAATTTGGTACAATAGGATTTAGTTCCAATTCCAAATTTTGCATGTATTATCTCCATAACTCAGATATTCGAAATTAATAAGGTTTATTATTCCTGCTTCAAAGTATTTCATCTACAGATTTTACAGAATACAGCCAAGTGGCCTACTCATAGTACAACAGAATATCAGTATGTACAAAAACCACAATTCGGCGAACAAACATTATTTTAAACGCATAATTTTACTCATTTTGAGGTCCGGTGGTTTTTAGGAAGTTAAAAGCAAATGAACTTTCTCTGCCTAATGCTTAAACTATCTTCTTGGGGCTATCTTGACATTCAGCTTTTATTTGATTGATATAAGTTCATCTTGATCCTCGTTGGCAGCACGAAACAAATCAGATTTCCTTTATAAAACGATTTTGTTTGTCAATGGAAGTAAAGCAAAATTGACTGTAATACTAATAGCTTGTCATTTATTTATTTGTATTGAGCATATAAGTAAAAAAAATGTTATTCTAGAACAACCCTTAGGAGCTAACACAGGTCAAAAAGATAACTGGAAATAAAGTGAGACAATAAGTATACCATACGAGCCACAGGAAATTGGGAGAGAGGAAAAGTCGAAAAGACGGAAGAAAGGAAAGAGAATGAAGAGGAAATTGAGATGCATTGAACGCAAATAAGAAGAAGGAGATGGTAAATGAAAAGTAAAGAAATATAGGTGACTGGAAAAGAAGAGATTAAAACAGATAGAATGCAAACAATAAGAAAAAAGAGCTAAACAGAATTCAGTGATTATGACGCTGAACTGGAATACGAATCTGAAAGAAATAAGAAATTAAAAGTTAACGAGGCCAATAAGAAAAAAAATAAATAAGGAAAATCGACGCCAATATATAAACTTAAGTCACATTCAGAAAACTACATTAGGCCAAGATGTATGTCCCAGTTTGGCATTTCTTTTAATAATGGCCCCGAAAGTTCCCGGACTGATTGATCAAAATCATATTTGCTCAGACTCGTGAACGGAAGTTGGTGTGAGTGATGGCCCAAGTTAGCTTCTGGGAAGGCTTCGGCCCAACTGTGTCTGACACTCACAATTTTTCACGACGTCCCCGGGAATACTGTTCTTGAAAACGGCCGTAAGAAGCTTTTATTTTTTCCTTTTTGTTGATTTTAGTTAACAAAAAATCATTTGTCCAAAAAAATATGTGTATTGTGAATAAGAATGCATATAAAATTGATAGTTACTTATATAAAACGTTTGTCCTGAAAATACAGATGTATTGTGAGCAATAATCTATGTAAATTTTGTATTTATATAGAAGTTTTGTCCAAAGCCTGTGTATTTAGGCTAAGAGTTTATATAGTTTTATTACTTATTCATATAAAAGTTTCTCAAAAACATTATGTACCGTGAACGAGAATTTATATAAATTTGATTTTTATTATATAAAACGTTTGTCCTTAACATGTGTATTATGAACAAGAATTTATATAAATTGATGTAATATTATGCTTGCTCACAACCGTGTACAAACAGACAAACATCAAAAGCTTTCTGGCATATTAAGGTACCGGTGTAAAACCACAAAGTTGTCCTGAATTATAGCATCAAATGTGGATTTTGTGTCTAGCAAATCATAATGAGGCAATATCCAGTCAAATATTTGTAGTTGTTTTATTCATCATTATGAGGCAATATTCAGTCAAATATTTTTAGTAGTTTTATTCATCATAAGGAGGCAATATTCAGTCAAAGATTTTTTTTAGTTTATTTATCATAGTGGGGCAATATTCAGTCAAATAAATTATACTAATGCATTAATGCTTTTATAATTTAGCTAATAAATCATCGTTTTACGTATGAAATGTATATTTCTAAACTACCATATTCCTTGTAAAAAAAAATTTCATTTTAAAAGCCCTTTCCTTCAGATTTATTCCCTAAACTCAATTTCCATGAGGATTATACCACCCCTTTTTCTGCAAGATTTTTAGCCTTGGTTAAAAAATTGGATTGCGTGTCGGATAATCTCTCATGTTTGAATAGAGGATCAAAAGGAAGAGAATTTAATATGAATACAAACAGTTTTGCCTTCCCAGTGATTTAAAGGCAAAAATAAATGAAGATTTTAAATGACTTAACGTGTATCTGCTTCCAAAAAAAGGAATGATATATTAACTCTTTCCAAATATGAAGAAGGATGAAATTATAAAAAAAAAAAGTTTTATTAAAATATTACGCTAGAAAACTAATTTTGAACAGTGAAAGAATTGTTGCAGACTTGCCGGGACCATTTGGATTATGCAAATATGCTCAGGGCTTTTTCCATTCGTTCATTTGCATACTTGCAAGAATTAAAGTGAAACATGGTTATATTTCCATTAAGTGTAAGAGACCCGTCAAATAATATTGCTATTCTAAGCAATTCTCCTTATGGAGAAATATATTTCTTAGCTAAATATTGATAATCACTTTTCTGTTACATACAAAAATCGGTTATTTTTCACCATAGTGAAAGTTGAAAAAATGAAAGTAATTGACTCTGTAATCAACTATCTAACAATGTAAATGGATACTACGTATGAATTATATTTTCTTTAATAGCAAAATTTCCATAAACATATTTTCTTAATATTTTTCTTCTCTCACAAGCTTGGTATGTTTGTAAATCGAGTGTCAATCCAAGCTTAAACCTTGGACGAAGAAGCATTCAAAATCAGACTAAACCAGGTTACACTAAACGAAGATCTTCCTCCAACCTGCGCAGCTATTTTAAGACAAAAGAATGAAGGAGAAAGGAAGAGAATAGGAGAGGAACCTTGAATACTTCTATTCCAGATGAAGTAAAAGGAACCAAGAATCCCCCTGAAACTGGGGGCAGGGGTGAGGGGTGAGATATTACGCTGGAAATTGCGCACCTGTTTGATGATAATCTATCTCATTAGCCAGGGCAAATAGCGGTGCTGCCATATTTATACGTCTTTTCCCACCACTCACGCTTCCTTCTTTATGGCTCTAATCGGCAAGGAGCGGCTGCTGTGGGCACCGCGTCCATTTGCACCAAAAGTTTTGTTATATATATAAATTTATATATATATATATATATATATATATATATATATATATATATATATATATACATACATACATACATACATACATACATACATGCATACTAGCTGACCAAGCCGGCGCTGTCAGGGAAAACTCTGAACGGCAGTCTACATGTAGGAGAAGGGAAAGGGGAAAGGGGATGGGGAGAGTGGGAAGAGGGAAGGGGGAGGGGAAAGGTGTAGGGAAGGGAGAAGGGAGAGGAGGAGGGGTTTGTGTTGACTGTCCGACTGACAATTTTACTTTTTTCATGCGGACTTTCACCCTTCAGACAGTCGTGGGTGAACTGACAGGTATTAATGTGGTGACTGTCCCTTTTATCTAGTATTACTGCTCTTTCTGTCCCTTTCATTCAGGTATTACTGTGGTTTCTGTCCCTTTTATCCAGGTATTACTGTGGTGACTGTCCCTTTCATCTAGGTATTACTGTGGTGACTGTCACTTTTATCAAGGTATTACTGTACTGTCTGTCCCTTTTATCCAGGTATTACTGTGGTGACTGTCCCTTTCATTCAGGTATTACTGTGGTTTTTGTACCTTTTATCCAGGTATTACTGTACTGTCTGTCCCTTTTATCCGGGAATTATTGTGGTGACTTTCCCTTTTTTATAGGTATTACTGTGGTGGCTGTCACTTATATCCAGGTGTTACTGTACTGTCTGTCCCTTTTATCCAGGTGTCATATTACTGTGGTGACTGTCCCTTTTATCTAGGTATTACTGTGCTGTCTGTCCCCTTTAACCAGGTATTACTGTACTGTCTGTCCCTTTTATCCGGGTATTATTGTGGTGACTTTCCCTTTTATCCAGATATTACCGTGCTGTCTGTCCCTTTAATCCAGGTATTACTGGGGTGACTGTCCCTTTTATCCATGTATTACTGTGGTGACTGTCCCGTTTTTCCAGGTATTACTATGGCGACTGTCCCTTTTATCCAGGTGTTACTATGCTGTCTGTCTGCTTTAACCAGGTATTACTGTACTGTCTGCCCCATATATCCAGGTATTACTGTGGTGACTCCCTTTTATCCAGAAAGTACTGTGGTGGCTGTCCCTTTTATCCAGAAATTACTGTGGTGACTGTCCTTTTTATCCAGAAATTACTATGGTGACTGTCCCTTTTATCCAGTTATTAGTGTGGTAACTGTCTCTTTTATCCAGAAATTACTATGGTGACTGTCCCTTTTATCCAGTTATTAGTGTGATGACTGTCCCTTTTATCCAGAAATTACTGTGTTGACTGTCCCTTTTAACCAGATATTGCTCTGCTGTGTGTCCTTTTTATCCAGCTATTACTGTGGTGACTGAAAAGCATTTTCAATAATATATGTCTATAGTCTCAATTACTTGAAATTGGGTATGATAGACCCGTAGAGTTTATTTATTACATAAGTTACAAAGGGAAGGTGGGAGAGGGATGAGGGAAGGGGAAGTGGGTACTGGTTTGAAACCTACCGTATTATCTAAGCTGGGTCAAATGATGGCCACTTGCCAGATTTTGTCTAGATTGGTCAAGTGGTTCGTGTTTCTATAGTGTACAAATATACAAACAAACATACATACACAAACACTCACTTTTATATATATAATATATATATATATATATATATATATATATATATATATATATATATATATATATATTTTGTATATGTATATATACTGTATATATATATATATATGTATATAATATATATACACACACACACACACACACACACATATATATATATATATATATATATATATATATATATATATATATATATATATATACATATATATATGTATATAATCACAAATAATTAACTGTGGAACAAAAATAGATTTCTGACTCACATTGAGATCAGACCCAGGTTTTTCAACTGTAGGCATCCTTGCCTGTAAATTGAAAGACCTGGGTTCGATCCCTATGTGAGTCAGTTTTATATACATATGTATATATGTGCATTGTATATGTATATATATACATAAGTACATGAAATCCTACCAAACCTTATTAAGTGCACCGGTGATAAAACCCTATTTTTAACCACTAATTCAGCAATCAATTTCCTAATGCGATGACGCTCTCGGTAACTTAATTAAAAAGCTTCGTTT
This sequence comes from Macrobrachium rosenbergii, assembly GCF_040412425.1. Classification (NCBI taxonomy): domain Eukaryota; kingdom Metazoa; phylum Arthropoda; class Malacostraca; order Decapoda; family Palaemonidae; genus Macrobrachium; species Macrobrachium rosenbergii. The sequence goes on from NC_089743.1 coordinate 34,914,814, forward strand.
TCGCTTCGTAATTATTGTGGAAAATCTGTTTGAATTTACAGGATTGGGAAGAGCAAACCACAGTGAGGTAGAACATAAGGTCGTTGTTTTCTGATAAAAGAAAATATATATATGCATATATATTCTTAATATCTGAACAGTCAGTTAATCACTCAAACTGTAGTGTATGAAATGTAAAGAAACTGTTTACAATATTAAAGGAGTAAGGTAAACATTTTTTTTTAAATGATAAACTGAAGATATAATGAAAATTATAATAAGGTACTTAATATTATACACACAATCACACACACACATGTGCCAGAATCATAATTTCATTCGGCAAGATTATAATTACTAATTCCATGACATCAGTACAGTATGAAAGCGCGATTTAATCATTATTTAACAATACAATCAAAGGACTCTAATTCATCTATTTAAAACAAATATTCCTTTTACAATCGAAAAACTGTACGAGTTTTAACGTTTTAAAACTATATGGCATTGCATAATCAACGCATCATATATATATATATATATATATATATATATATATATATATATATATATATATATATATATATATATATATATATATACATTGTATAGAATACGTTAGCGCAAGTGGGCAGCATACAGAAGGACAGGGTGACAAGGAGATAGCCGGTCATCAAAAGGTGATACATTTATTGCCGACGCGTTTGAGAAGTAACAACATAGTTACATCATCAAGGCTAAGAGAAAACAACACAAATTAAAACCCATGGAATATAACTTTGACTTTAAGAGTCTCAACAAATTATACAAAACTTACATTAAAACAAAACAAAATTTAAAAAGCACCTGCTAGACTAAAGGCTGAAGGCTGAATGATTCGGAAATGAGTGAGAAGCAGCGAAGAAAAACGGCTCAAGACAGAAACAGCTG
>NC_089743.1:34920722-34923222 GCF_040412425.1 Macrobrachium rosenbergii
TGTGTATGTTCTTGTATTTGCAATCTCTTAGTTTTCACATTTGATATAGTGGTAATTTAACATTTATTTACTTAGTATCTTAACTGTTTCTTAATAATTTACCATTGCGTACTTGATTTAATTTCACATTTTAACAATTGTAGTGATTTAATTTTCATTTACTTAGTTTTTTTCAAATCTTAATTGTTTCTTAATAGTTTAAATTTTGCTTGATTAATTCAATTTCTTGATAAATTAACATGTTTCAAGAATTAATTCAGTTTTATTTTATTTTCAAGTAATAGTAAATTTTTTCTTTAAAAGTGAGATTCTGAATTCTGATTGTAAATTTTGAATTTAAAAATATATTTTTGCATTTAAAGTTTTTACAATAGTATTTCATTTGATAGGATTAATTGTATGCATAAGGCATAGTGATAAACGTGTTTTGTTCCTTCAGTTTTGTTAATGTGACCCTAACTTGGGGAGATAGTTAAAGTTGTTTGATGGAGTGATGCCCTTTTACTTTAGTATATTTCTTGTTTAAATTTTTATACCTTACACTTGTTTTGATAAACTTAGTCTGATTTCTCACATGAGTAGTAAGTTTTTTAAGGGATCACTGTTGCCTTTAGAGTACTCAGTCGTAATTTTATTGTTATGAGAGTTCAGGTATCTGGCTGAAGTGAAAGAACAAATTTTGAATTCTGTGATTATTTGTGTTAACCAGTTACTTGGAACATTCCGAAGAGTTACAATATATATATATAAATATATAATGGGCAGTATATATATATATATATATATCATATATATATATCTATATATATATCACATTTTTATCACAACGTGATTTATCATTCACTGGCATGAAGCTGCCCAATGGCTTTTAATATCAAATTCCAGAGCTACCTTGAACTGTGTAAATCCAGATTGGAAATTATCAGACAACATCATTTCTAAGTGATAAATGGACCTGGGACACTTTGCCGTGATTATGATCATTTCGACACATAACTGCTCATCCTCATGGTAACTGATATCGACGTAATTCCCTTGCTATCTGGTTGAAAGGCAGATGATAGGGTTAGTCTGGTGGACTATGGTGTTGCCGTTCATTGTTCTTATTTTTGTTCAACTCGGCATTAATAATCTCGTTCCATCAGTTTTGTTTTAATATAAGACCAAATTCTCTTTTTTACCTTTTTTTAAATGTTTTTTTAATATATATGAAGCTAAAACTGAGGCAATATCATTCCGTTACCTTGAATATCGATTTGTTCTTAATATCACCGAAGGTTTATTCTGATAAATGGGTTCGGGCATTGCCGTATGTTTTACAATACTCAAAGCATCCAGCGTGAATGTGTTTTGTGGGATCGAGGACTGTGTTCTCCATTTATCACTATTATGTTAATTTAAATCGGTGATAAAAAATCGGGGATATTTAAAAGTTATAATGATATTGCATTTGTAGCTTATGATCGAATAAAAATGGTGGAAGTAAAAAAATGTCATAAAAAGAGCATTTTTGTGACTTCCAAACGTACTAATGAACTATCACTGGTTTTTGTGGTTGATGCTCTAGGTTGGTTTACAATTTCCCCATTCTCGACGGGTAAATATAGTACACCTCACTCGGCGTTAACCTACACTCATGTTATCATTGATAGCTCAGTGGTTAGCTTCGACTGGATTAACCTGGATGCGCATCTGGGTCGTGGGATCGAGACTCGGCAGTGCCCGTCCATTTATCACTTATAAGTTCCTTCGGTGATAATTCCCCATCGGGGATATTCCCCGAGGTAGCGTGATTTTGATATTGCGATATTTGCGTCTGCTTCATGATCGTATAAATCACGGTGTGATAAAAAATGTCATAAAAAGAGCTGTGTGTTCCAACGTACCAATGAATTCTCATGGTCGAGGTGGAGTTAATGCCGAGGCTAAGTACAATTTCCCGCTCTCGACGGGTAAATATAGTACACCAGACTCGGCGTTAACTTATACCTCTTGATAGCTCAGTGGTTAGCGTCGACTGGATTCGCTGGATGATGTCTGTGTGTCGTGGGATCGAGAACTGGGCGGTGCCCGTCCATTTATCACTTATAAATTCCTTCAATGTGATAATTCCCCATCGAGATATTCCCGAGTAGCGTGGATTTGATATTAAGCGATATTTGTAGCTTCATGATCGTATATAAATCACGGTGTGATAAAAAATGTCATAAAAGAGCTGCGTGTTCCAAGCGTACCAATGAACTATCATGGTCGAGGTGGGTTAATGCCGAGGCTAAGTACAATTTCCCGCTCTCGACGGGTAAATATAAATGTACACCAGACTGGTGCGTTAACTTTCTATACCTCTTGATAGCTCAGTGGTTAGCGTCGACTGGATTAAGCTGGATGCGCGTCTGTGTGTCGTGGGATCGAGACTCGGCAGTGCCCGTCCATTTATCACTTATAAATTCCCTTCGGTGATAATTCCCCATCGGGATATTCCCGATAGCGTGGATTGATA
>NC_089743.1:34930722-34933222 GCF_040412425.1 Macrobrachium rosenbergii
AATGTATTAATGAGGCCATATCAACATGTTAACACCTCAGTGCAGTTATATGCCAGTTAAAAAGCTGTGGAAATAAGCCTAGCATGGATTTTGTTTAAATATACAATTTTTTGGTTTTTAAAATGTGTATAAATACTAGTACTCTTAAGACAGGCTAGCCTAATTAGAAGTGTAAGTTACCAGTCTGCTGGAATAGTGGTTCAGTGTTGTGGCATGCCACTCAGATGTCGCAGGTTTGTGTCTCCCCCAGGGCGATGAAAAATAACTGGCTCTGTATCAAGATCATTCACTGTTGTAGTGGGAGGTTGAAACCAACATTTTTGAAAGCTTGAATTTCAAGCCAATGGCCCCTGTGTGCTTGTTCCATGTGAATAGGTTTCATCTACTGAAATCATGACAATAATAATACTACCTAACCTAACCCCTGTATCATTGGTTTTGTAAACGTACTAACTGATTTCATGTGTTTTTTAATATTTTCTGTGGAAATACAGCTGAGTAACAGTTGATTATATAAACGGTATCGTTAAATTCTTAATCCTATTTTATTGGGAGTTAACTATAGTCTCTGGGGATATATGATGCTTACTTTATGACTTGCGCAACTGCCAAAGTAACTGTGACACTTTTTGACAGATTAGTCTTCTTAAGTTCCATTCTTATTGTAGTTGTGTGATGCAAGCTGTCAACCACAGATGTCTCAGATATTGACCTGAACCATTGTACAGTACTCTGACCATCACATTTTTGTGTTGGAGATTCTTTGCATGAATGTAGTCTACCTGCTGCATTGCTAAGAAAGAATAGGTTTTTGGTGTTACTACGCTTTTATTGTTAAATAACAACCACTGCATTTGAAAGAGGATAGAATAACTTGTAAAATACTTTGCGATAAATAATTAATATTGGGTAATACAAGTATATTTTAACCCCCCTCACATCCTTAAAGCCCCTGGGAGCCATGATGCTGTATATTGAATACACAGGTGCCAAAGACTGAGGTCACATAGTGAAACCTCTGTAAATATGAGGGTGAATAGAGCTCATGATCAAGTGGTGTGTCATTAAAGTAATTTTGTAAAAGTAAAGAATTGCAAGTCAAGTTTTGTTTGTGTAACCAAATTCCAAGGTTGAGTAGTCTCCGCCTTGTCTTAGTAGGTATTGCTTCAAGGCCATAGGTAGCATGCAAATGGTCTGTGAATGTGGATTAGGCTGAATGGTTTGTAAGGATGATTTAGGAGCCCAGGTGACAGGCTTATATCCTGGATGTATGGGTGCAGTTTGATGCGTGAGGGTGATCTTGAACTGTTTCTCAGCTGTTTTCGAGGTTCAGATAATTTTCCATGGAAGGGGAGGATGACAGGTTATAGTGTTTATACAATTCGTCATCTTCAGTGGTTGGAGTGGCTGTCTTCATTGGTATGTGCATCATAAAAAACTCCTTGTAGGCGGGTAGTGCTGTTAGCTCACCTCTCAAGGTGCACTGTAGGCATTACTTGAGGTTCCTTGCAGCATCCCTTCTACCCCTTGTACTCTACTTCCCTTCATATTCTCATTCTTCCATTTTATGATCCATCCTCCTAACAACGGTATCATAGTGCAACTGCGAGTTCTTCCTCCTGTTACACCCTTAGAAACTTTTGGCTCTCAGTTTCCCTCTGTGCTGAATGACCTCATAGGTCCCAGCCCTTGGCCTTTTGGCCTAAATATAATATTCCATTCCACTCTAAGGAACTTCCATCATGAATTCTGTCTGGATAGGATATCCTGGCAAACTTTTGGCAACGATGCCTTGTCTGTTTCAATTCAGTGGTTTACCTGCCTGGCTCTGCATCCATACTTGGTTGCTGAGTGCAAGAGATAGGAGTTGTTTGTGTCCCTTTTCCAGCGTTCATACTTCTTGTGTGATAGTTCAGGAGAGTTTCTGGTGAGTGTCATAAAGGCTTATACCAGTCAGTGGGATGGAGATGAAATCTGAGATAGGATGAGAAAAGGCAGATATTGTCTTGGAAAGTTTAAAGTTCAAATATGGCATGTTTATGCAGTAACCTACTGTGTTTCACTGAGTGACAGATCAGTTTACATGATCCCATTTGAATCACTGTATGTTACAGAAATCTCTGCCCAACAGTTAACTTATGGAAAAATGAATCAAGGTTAGCAGGAGAATTGTCAGTTAGTCATGGCTGTAGTTGTAAAAGATTGTTTGACCAGATAACTGAGCTCTGAACTCTCACAGGACTGTGAATGTAGGTGCCCACTCAGAGGCTATACAGAGTAATTTTGGTTTTTTAAGTGGTTTATGTGAGTGCTCTTAGAATTAGGGTCCTTCTTTTACCCATGAATGCTGGGGACCAGTCTTTAGCCTCTCCATTTAACATAGAACGGCTGGGTTTAGCAACTGGTGTCACGTGACATTAACTGTTACGTGTTGTAACCAGAAGTCTCTTCCTTTTCCAGTCTTTGGGATAAGGTTGAAAGCCTCATGCCCCTTTTCAAC
>NC_089743.1:34938222-34950980 GCF_040412425.1 Macrobrachium rosenbergii
GTTTTCAATTGCAAATGTTGAAGTTCGGACAAAATTTCACCGATCGAATTATTTCCAAAACTTGTTAGCTGCTGCTGGTTACACTTTGGACATTCATACAACAAATCTTTAATTGTTATCGTTACTTTACACTCAGAGCATTCATAAGCTGGGTTTGCGGTTTATTCATTAGGTGTCCTTGTGGTAGACCAGAAAGTTACTCTATAAAACGGAACAAAATCGTTATAAACCTCATTACTGAAGTGATGGCGTGCAACAAAACACTTTGCTTTCTTTTCAGAAACTAAATTCAGATACTGCACTTAATAAACCTGTAGTCAATCCCTTAACAGACAACTAAGGAATGCCACTCAACAAAATGAAATTCCGGTACACGGTCTATTGTTGCAAATGTTTTGAAATAATCAGCGTTTCTGCGAATTCAACTCTGCAGTCAATATTTTCGTTAGGAACCTTTTTGACTAGGCGTTTTCATTTAGTACATTTTTAAGTAAATTAGCATCGAGAAATCAGTAAGTAAATTAATCATACCCTTAGATATTGTTTTTTTTTAAATCACGATATTACTGAGAGAGAAAATTAGAAGAATAAGTAATTCATGGGAGCTGTAGGCTACAAGGCGCCATATATTTGTAAGCGACAAATGTTTGTTCATGTGTCGGATGAGTGTCTGTTAGTATAACCTAACTGCGACAGTATTTACACAGAAACTGGTAAATGTTCGAAGAAAACGGTTATATTGTTGAAATTGTTTATGTGGAAACGAACTGGGTTTGAATCGTATCAGCTTTATAGATGTACTGAGACGACCTCTGTTTGTACCAAAACGACACGAGGAGGAACCAGGAACGAGTGGAACATCAAAATGTGTGAACTGAGGTCGAAGTAGAATGCTATTACTCAACTTTCATGACAGGACAGACAGCAGTTGACGATTGAACTCGGTGAGTTTTATACCTGGCCAGATAATCCTAAAGAATCAAGTACCATTAATCTATGGATAACTCGAGGGTTGTTACGAGTGCAAAAATCTTTACACTCAGTACGGAATGCATATTTAATTTTTGCCGTTAACTGACGTTACTAGTTTTATGTATACTTCTCATATAAATGTGCTATAATACGTACCTTTAGATAAGAACAGGTTAATAAAACTAATGCAGGACTGAGGTCTAACTTTGTCCTCAGAAGAGTCATCTTAAATGCTACAAATATAGGTTAGGAACATTATTATACAACCCAGTTCAGTTCAAGCTCTAGTTCAGATTTCATACTGAATATTTGTTTACAAAACCTGTCTATGAAATGAGTTTTGGTAAACACTTCTGCGTAAATAACAGTTGTTTCTACGGAAGGTGCTCTTTCCGACATTCATTGCCTGCTAAACCAGAGATCAGTATTACTAAATGACTCCTCCGTGCATCTCATTAGGTCAGCATTACAGAACCTTTTGATATCTCCCTCTATTCATTATATTAGTCATTGGGGCGCATACCTTGATAATTCATCTTTAGTAAAGTAGTTGCATCAATAACCCACCCGTTACCGAAGTTCGTTTATATTTTAATAAACTTCTTTCGGAATTAATACTTCCTTTTAAATAAATCTGTGCTGTCTTTACACAGAACGATACTGTACTGTACTGTACTGTACTGTACTGTACACCAACAAACATGACTCTTCCGCCAAAGACAGCAAAGCATAGGTATATACTTTTTCTTCTCAAACATAAAACTTCTCTTTGTTTTTCATGCCATAAAACAGAGCTTAGTTCTAAAGATGGTCAAGACAACAGTATCAGACATAATGGTTTTCCTGAGTTTTCCACAAATGACTGGCACTTGGGTTTAGGTCTATCAACTTACTGCACTATTTGTCGAGATTTTTAGCTTCTAAATACTACGCAGTAGGTCTGATCCCTTTGGTAGGATCAGGGTTAAATTTTTTAGGTCCCTGGGCATTTTGATTGATAGATTACGTCTAACCCATGACACAGCAGCTTCAAGAGCCGATTTCTCTACGACAAAATCATAATGTGGCCACTTTTTGCTGGATGGTAGGAGAAAAGTGTATCACTTTTTTTACCTAATCATTGCTTAAGCAGCATATAGCTCATGCACAGTGCATAAAAAATAGCGATATACAAAACAATATAGTTCATTTTTCATCTATCAAGTTTTAGGAAAATGGAGGATATGTGTCCATGATCAAGATTAGGGATTGCTCTTGACAATGATCTGTTCCATGAATAGGTGGATATATTTCAGCACATATTTGTTTTCTCAAAAGATTTCCTGAATAAAAAAAATGTGATATTGCTCTTGTGGTTTATGGGTCTAATGACTGATCTGGAACGACTGACAGCATGAACGAGTTATGTTTGGAACTTGAAAAATCTGTTACTCTCGTGTACAATTCGCAAGAATCAGATTTGCTTCAGTTTTGTGTAAACAACTGACATCCAAAGTAACAGGTTTTCTTGCGACACTACAATTGCAGTAATCACATCAAGAACCATGATTGATTAAACCTTTCGAGAAGTAGACGTAATTAGATGTGTTTGACAGCACTGCATTCAAAAAGTCGTATGCACAGAATGCTGTGTTGTGATAAAAGGAGTTAGGTTTGCCAAAGTTTGTAGCAATGAGCTGAGCTCCTTTCAAATGACATTCTGTTTATTAACATTTACAAATTCCATTACAATTTAGTTTGTAATGTGATTTGTTCCCCATTGTAGTTTGTCACTTATATTCCACAATACATTGCAGAAAATCAGAAGGTATGTGGAACTATTTCATATTCATCTCATTAGAGGAAGGTTTAAACTTTATCATTTCTAAATTAACACAACAGGAATTTTTATTTTAATCATTCTTATACTGTTTTCTCCTTCATTCCCTCCTTTATGAAAGAGGGAGTGGATTATTCAGACACTTGAAACAATCCCAACCAACATGGTTCTATGTTCTTCAGACTAGTCAGTCAGCATTTAGCTTGCCTTATGCCAGTACAGCTTCTTTCAGGTATACTAAAGTGCTCTTGCCAGGGCTCGAACCTGGGACCTTCTGCGTGTAAAGCAGACGTGATAACCACTACACTACAAGAGCTTATAAGTTGTTTGAGAAAATTTTTTTTTTTTTTCATAAAATATATAACAAGAAATAACAAATGAAAAATTATTGTGTACTTAGAAAAATGGACAGCGATTAGAAGTTAAGTATTTTTTGGATGATTGGATTCATAATGAAACAGCATTACCTAAAAAAATTCTTGTAGCGGTATAGTGCCATCAGTGCACCTCACACAGTGCACTGTAGGCATTACATAACGTTCTTTGGAGCATTCCCTCCAGCCCCTAGCTGCAACCCCCTTTCATTCCTTTTACTCTACCTCCATTCATATTCTTTCTTCCAGCTTACTTTCCACCATCTTCTAACAATTGTTTCATAGTGCAACTGCAACGTTTTCTGCCTGTTACTTCTTTTAAACCTCTTACTCTCAATTTTCCTTTCAGCACCGAATGACCTTATAGGTGCCAGCACTTGGCCTTCAGTCTAAATTGTATACTCTATTTATCTACAGAATTGAATATTTAACTCTACAAAACAGTTAACATAGAGTTTGTTTATCTTAAAATTTTGAGGTTAACTCGCAATGATCAGGAGGAAACGGACGAACATATAAGATTTCATGAATATCAAAGAGTCCCATTTGCAAGTATAACAAAAATATGAGGACATCTACATTGTGCCTTCTGTCGTTTTTCACCAAAGAATACGTCACCTATGGCAGGACAGGAAAATGTTAATGAAGTGGCTGTTTATGCTAGATTTTGGGGAACTCTTAATGTTAATTTAAATGGGCAAATCGTGAGAACTTGATATACTTGATGTGAAACTATATTCATGTAAGACAGGTTTGGACACATTTGAAATGAAAGGCAAATATTCCTGCTCACCAGGGCAACCTGGGACCTTCTGTGTGTTAGACAGATGTGATAACCACTACACCATGAGCACTTGAAATAATTGACATGAAAGCATTTTTCTGCTGAATTGATCTGTGTTAACGCAAATGTGCTAGTGGATACTTTTCTGTGTTAAAATGCTATGGACACATGTAATTAGTAAAAGATGTCATTTCCTCGTTAGATACTTTATAAGCATTACGGTTATTCCTAAGGCTCCACTCTCTGACCTGAGGGGTGTTGTATTAAGTACTGAAGTATGAGCGTCTTCCTTTATATTTTCTTTTATCTTCACAGGTGTAGCACATAATTTTGTCCAAGGGATGTGACAGTTGCAAATTTTCTTCCCCTTTGTTTTCATATCTCTTGTGGCATTAAAGGTTTCACATGTATTTCTGAATAATATTGGAAAAAAATCATTTTTGGAACTAAAAATGCTTGCCAAGTTCTAGTTGAACAATGAACCACCTTCTATACTGATATAATATAATTTCTTTTATGAACATGGCAGTCTTTCAGACCAGTGAGTATTGTCATTTGAGAATGTTTCCCTGAATAATGATAATAATAATTTTTTGGCACTTGTAGTGTAGTGGTTATGACGTCTGCCTTACATACAAAACGTTCCCTCTACGAGGGATTTAATTAGTAATTATTAGATAATTTATTATTAGATAATTGGTCTGTGGTTGTCATGCCATATTAATCATGGTAAATTTATGGAGGCCTCAGTTGTTTGATTTAAATCACCTGGGCAACAGGAGAGGGAACCTTAGATAAAATTCGTATGATTGTGGGATGGTGTAACTATGAGGTGTTTCTCGTTACACCTTTCAAACCTTCTTTACTCTCAGTTTCCGTTTCAGCGCTGAATGACATCTTCTTTCTGTTTTACTCTTCACCTCCTCTTACTTCTTCCTCATGATCACCATATTCTTCAGAAGCTTCAATTTGAAGTCAGTGGCCCCGATGGGCTTGTTCCATATGAACAGAGTTCATCATCTGAATAATAATAATAATAATAATAATAATAATAATAATAATAATAATAGGTCCCAGCACTTGACCTTTGGGCTAAATGTTATATCCTATTCTATTCTTATAACCAAAAAACCAGGAAGACAATCAGCAGACTCATGACCCAAGCGAGATACCTTTTCTATGGTCCATTAATACTGGACTAACATGCAACTTTATCGTCTCTAAACTAACACAACAGGAATTCCTATGTTAATCATTCTTATTCTGTTTTCTCCTTCATTCCCCTTCTGTATGAAAGAGGAGGGAAGTGGATCATTCAGACATTCGAAACAACCCCAACCAACGTTGTACTATGTTCTTCAGACTAGTCAGTCAACAATAAGCTTGCTTTCTGCCAGCACAGGCTCTTTCAGGTAAACTAAAGTGCTCTTGCCAGGGCTCGAACCTGGGACCTTCTGCGTGTAAAGCAGACGTGATAACCACTACACTACAAGAGCTTATAAGTTATTTGAGAAAATGTTTTTTTTTTTCATAATATGTATAATAAGAAATAACAAATGAAAAATTATTGTGTACTTAGAAAAATGGACAGTGGTTAGAAGTTAATTATTTTTTGGATGATTGGATTCATAATGAAACAGCATTAACTAAAAAAATTCTTGTAGGGGTATAGTGCCATCAGTGCACCAAGCAGTGCGCTGTAGGCATTACATAAGGTTCTTTGGAGCATCCCTTTGGCCCCTAGCTGCAACCCCCTTTCATTCCTTTTACTCTACCTCCATTCATATTCTTTCTTCCAGCTTACTTTCCACCATCTTCTAACAATTGTTTCATAGTGCAACTGCAAGGTTTTCCTCCTGTTACTTCTTTTAAACCTCTTACTCTCAATTTTCCTTTCAGCGCTGAATGACCTTATAGGTGCCAGCACTTTGCCTTCAACCTAAATTGTATATTCTATTTATCTATAGAATTTAATTTCTAAACTCTACATAATCAGTTTAACATAGAGTGCATTTATCTTATAATTTTGAGGAAAACTTGCAGTGATCAGAAAGAAACAGACAAACATATAAGGAGCCTCAGTTGCAAGTATAACAAAAATATGGGGACATATTGTGCCTTCTGTCATTTTTCACCAATGAATACATTACATATGGCTCGGCAGGAAAATGTTAATATTTTAGTGCCTGTTTGTGCTAGATTTTTTTTTGGGGGGGAGTCTTAGGTGTTCATAATTTATACGGGGTATTTTATCATGAGCACTTGATATGCTTGATGTGAAACTATATTCATGTTAGATGGGTTTGGACACATTTGTAATGAAAAGATTCCTGTGCTCACCAGGGCTCGAACCTGGGACCTTCTGTGTGTTAGACAGATGTGATAACCACTACACCATGAGCACTTGAAGTAAATGATATGAAAGCATTTTTCTGCTGAACTGATCTGTGTTAACACAAATGTGTCAGTGAACATTTTTCGGTGTTAAAATGCTATGGGCACGTGTCATCAGCATAAATATGTTATTTTCTTGTTAAATTAAGTACTAACATTCCTGTGTTCCCCACGGGTCAACTCTCAGACCCTGGGTGCGTTGTTATAAGGACTGAAACCCAAGCATCTTCATTTTCAATCCTATTTTCTCTTTTTGTAAGTTTAAGAGTAATCTTGAGACCAATTGCATTATGATATATCCGTGTTTGTAGCATTTTAGACAGACCGTTTATTGTCGGAACATCAAAAGGACCTTTATCTTGTTGGGAATATTTGCTTTTACCTTTACAGCTGTAACTCATAAATGTTTCCGTGGGAAATGACGGTTGCAAATTGTCTTTCCGAATGTTTTCATATCTCTCAGTGCTTTAAAGTTTTTAGACTTTTTGTAAAAAAAAAAAAACAAAAAAAAACGTTGTGCTGGCTTTGTTTGTCCGCCCGCACTTTTTCTCTCTGCGCTAAGATCTTAAAAACTACTGAGGCTAGAGGGCTGCAAATTGATATGTTGATCATCCAACCTCTAATCATCAAGCATACAAAATTGCAGCCCTCTAGCTTTAGTAGTTTTTTATTTTATGTAAGGTTAAATTTAGCCATGATCGTGCTTCTGGCAACGATATAGGATAGGCCATCACAGGGCAGTAGTTAAAGTTTCGTGGGCCGCGGCTCATACAGCATTATACCGAGACCACCGAAAGATAGATCTATTTTCAGTAGCCCTGATTACTTTGTTTCACTTTGGTTTTATGTACAGCCCCCACTGCACAGGGACAATTCCCTCTGTGGTGGGCCCATGTACGTTTTCATAATAAGGTGTTTTCTCGGCAGTATCGTAGCTCCTGCAGTGGTCAAGCCTCGAAAGTATTTGGTTGCAAATTGCTGTTTTCAGAGTATCTTCGATTAGGTATTTTCTAATAAATGCAATGTTTCAAATATTACAGTAACATGTTTTTTGTAATATGCAATATGTGGTTCTTCATCGACAATTTATTATCAATAAATACTCCTAAATTCCTCACTGCTGCTACAATATTTATTGTTGACACAACCAATAGTTATTCTTTTGAAGTGTTCTTTTGAAGTGTTTTCGTAGTGCACTGTCAGATCCAAATAGCATACACTCACTTTTGTCTTCTTTAAGTTTCAATTTCTTCGTCGACATCCATTTTTTTTATATCTTTCATTATTGCATCAATTTTACTAATGGCGTCTTCTACCGTTGCGACTGGAAAATTCTAGATCGTTCAATTGTGTAAATACCAAATAGCAATGGACCCAGAACGCTGCCTTGGGGCACTCCTTTTGTTAGGCCTTTCTTTTCTGATTTCACATTTGATATAACCACTGTAACCTTCCTATTTTCTAAGGAGCTTTTGTACCATTTGTGTACGTCATCTTCGATGCCCACTGCTCTCAGGTCTTCAAGCAGTAGATTGTGGTCAACTGTGTCAAATGCTACACTTAGGTCAAGTATAACCAGTATGCCACATTTTCCATTTGCTATAATTTCTACCATATCATTTATAATTGCACACAATGTAGTCTCTGCTGAATGTTTTTTTCTGCATGCTGACTGATCATCAGGTATAATGCTGAGTTGTTTCAAGTGTTTCCATGTTTGTTTGTCAACTTCCATCTCTATAAGTTTTGATAAGTACGAAAGATTCGATATTGGTCTATAGAAGCTTAGATTTTCCCTATCACCTTTTCCTTCATATGCCGGCTTTATACAAGCAAGCTTTTCACTATTTGGGAAGGATGCCTGTGCTAGACTCATGCCGACAGTATCAAAATTAGCTCCCGCAACTGATCAAAGTTTTTTGCATCTTTTACATCACTTATGGGAAACGGGTCATTTTCACAATAGGTGTTTTTTACTTTTCTCGTCGTTTTTTCAAAGTCATTTATGTTTAGTTCTTTAAACTTACTGAATTTGCTATTTCTCATTGCGATCACCGGGAGATCAGGAGGGATCTCCTTATCTGAACTGTGACAGATTCTTTTAATTTTTCCTTCAAAGCAGTTCACAAAGTTTTCGGGCAGGTTTTTGTAGTCACTATTTACATCAGGTAGAACTTCTTTCTTGAGTCCCAGTATTCCGGCTAAACTGGCATGGATTTTTGGGGGACTTTTCTCTCCACTAAACATTTTATTGTAATATATTTTCCTGGTTTTCATAATCAAGTCGTTGTAATGATTTCTATAGCTCTTTTATACAATGACCAATATTCACTACTCGATTCTTTCAATCTTTTCCATAGATCTTCCATCTTTCTTTATTTTTTCTTAGCTTCACGTAATTCACTGTTAAACCATTTGGCATTTTCTTTAACTATTACTTGCCTTGTTACTTCTGGACATTTATCGTTGTAGCTTGACGCCAATATACTTTTGCTATAGAATGTAACACAGCTTGCACATACTTGGTCGCCTGTCAAGGTATTCCTCAAATTACACCTGCACTCCTGGCTTGTCTCTCCTATTTTCTTGATGCTCTCAACAATAAATTCATCAGCTTTAAATTTGATTTTGTTTCTGTAAGTGATAGTGTTTTTTTTCAGTGCATAGCCTTTCCAGATATTTATACAAAATGGGACTGGTTTCTGTATTGGGGGTATCACGCATTCAGGCTTAACTTGTATGTCACTCACAATCTCGTTGTTTCTGTTTTGCATCACTAGGCCAGTGGTATGGTTCAGTAATGATGTCGGTTTTGTCATAACATTTACGAGGTCGTGGCTTTCAAGCAACTCTATAAATTCTTTGACATATCTGTAAGATTTCCAGACAGGAAAAACTTAGCAAAGGCAAAAATGGAGGTAGAGGAAAAAAGTAATATATCAGTAAATGAGAATGGTAAACTTAAACCAAAAATAAAAGTGGTCTATGTCCTGAAGGACGAAGATGACATTGACGATAACATTGTAAAGAAAAATCCATGGATAGGTAACCTCATTTCTGACAATGACGACCTAAAAATTGTAAAGGAAATGATAGCCAAAGATCACAAACGTAAACAATATATCATCAAATGCACACCACAAATATGAAAGGCTATCTATGATAGAGGTGACAAATTGTGTACACTGTATAGCCGTTACAAAGTATACGACTGTTACATGCCCTATCAATGCTATAAATGTCAGGAATTTGGTCACAGCGCAACAAATTGTAGAAATGACCAAGCTTGCTCTAGATGTGGTGAAAATCACAAATCAAATGAAAGTACTAGCAGCATCTTCAGGTGTAAAATTTATATAAAGAAAGGCCATAATGATACTAAACATAAAACATATGATAGCAATAAGTGCACAGTATATAAATTTTGAAAACACAAGGGCCGCCAGAGAGAATTATCCCAGTGGAGGGCTGTACACAAAACAAACAAAGTGAAAGTGATTATACAGAATGTGTGGTTTTCTCATAAGTACCAGTGAGAAATTCAGTTAGTGAGAGCAACTGGGCGAGTACTTGATTTAAGGCAAATTATAGAGAAATGGGACATTGCTGGTGCTGAAAAATCTTACCAGATTTCGTAAAAATTCTGAAACGGTTTTATGTGTTAGCCAGGCCCAAGTAATAATAATAATAATAATAATAATAATAATAATAATAATAATAATAATAATAATAATAATAATAATAATAATAATAATAGTAAAATGCAGATAATAAAGGACACAACTTTATTTGCTAAACGAAATTTACACTAAGAGGCCTTTCACTTGTTTTTCAGCGAAAACTCCAATTTTGAATTAATATTGAGTGTAGCAGTGACCAAATGCAATATAATTTCATTCAGGTGTCCTTGATAAAAGACCATGACGATAAAAGACCATGACATATGTATGGGTCTAAACAGACCTTGTCCCATCTTTGGCCCTTTCAGTAAAAGGGACCTAGATCCAGGTTGTTTGGGTTCCAGTTATAACAAATGATCTAGTTTCATGTCTTGTCATTCACAAGATCTGAACGTGACAGGGTGTCATTAACTTCTTCCTCATTCCTTCAGGAAGTGTCTGCAACGTGCAAGCAAAACTGAGACAAGTTTGAAGGGACTTCTCTCACCTTGGAATCAAGAGGCGACTACAGTTTGAATTACCGAATTTGTACACGAGTCTCGCCTTGGAATTCAAAAGGCGACTACCAATTTGTACAATGGGCCAAAATGTGGAAGATATGGCTTTATTAACATAGTTGTTGGAAACTCCTATGACTATTAAAAGCAGGATAGGGTTAAATTCATTGAATCGTGCATGTGTTTTATCAGGGTGATAATATTGCCTGTTGACCCAAGACTAAATAGGAACTGCAGGAGTCTTTGTTACATGAGGTAGTTCACTGCGATTCAGGATATGTCATTGAATTTCCACTTGAATTTCTCTGAAAGCTATTTAGTATCTCAGTGTCTCGGGATATATAGTTTTAACTTAATTTATGAGTTTAGTAATAGTTATGTGGTATTTCAAAATACTTCAGAATGCAGCACATAGATTTTTCTACTTAAGTTCCATAAATTTAATATGTCAAGCACTTAAGTACATTTCAGGATCGTTTTGTTTGAGTTTCTGACAGGTTTAAAATTGAATGTCAGTTCGATCATTTAGGATGCACAGATTTTAATATGAATTTTTTATCAGTTTATAATTAGTTTATCAAGTATTTCTTTATCTTTCAGGATACATTGTTTGTTTTGACTTGAATCTAGTATCGGTTTCGTGTCAGTTGCAAGTAGCTCTCTGTATCCGGATACATAGGTAATTTCAGTTTTCTTACTCAATACTAGCTTCAGGATACATACTTTTTTTTTACGTGAGATTCATAAGTTGAAGACTGATTGTCAAAAAGCTCAGGTTGCTTCAGGATACATAACACTCTCTCTCTCTCTCTCTGTCCTTTTGTCACTTAATTATTTTATGAATTTAATACACTTATGTTTTACGATACACAGTTTTTACTTGAATTTCTAATCAGTGTTAATATCAGCCATTAAGTGACTAGTATATTTCAGGATACATAATTTCAGGTAGTTAAGGATGTTTCAGGCTACATAATATTAAAAGTGAGTGACTCATCATCGTCATATCAGCTCTAGATAGCCATGGCTGCATTTTGAATATATATTAAGGAAGGACGAAAGTTTAAGGATAGTTTTTGATCAGCTTCGTTTTGACTTGCAGCATCCAGTAAGTCGTTTTTGTTCAGTGCACCCCTGTATTGGTACAAAAGTCACGTAAGATTTATAGTTTTTTTATTATTATTATTTTCAGTCATTTTCCTGAAGTTCTAAAGTTATCAGTAGCATAAGGTTCATTAGTTAAAAAAAATAGGTTTTATTGATTTTATGGAAAATCTTCGTAGTCGTCATTTAAGTTAGGAATAAATAAGTGAAGTCAAACCCGTGAGGTTTTAACCATTACAGAATACATAATAATTTTTGGCAAAAGTACAAATTATTCCCGATATTTTTCCTCAGTAAATCTTACAGATATTGTTAAGCTAACTTCCATAACAGTAGGGACTTAGAGTTAAGCTCCTCTTATACTCTTTGAAGGTTTTGTTTCTTTATTGATTGATACATTTCCTTTGGAAAATTTGTAATATTTTTCTGAGATTTTGCGTTATTGTACTGTTATGTTTTGACTTTGAAAGTTAGATTGCTGAATGGTTTTGTTTAACACAGAGGAGATATCTTAGCGTGAAGCATATACACAATTGCGACACGAGCATTTCAGAATTCAGTTTCTTAGTTTTATCTCAAATTGATGACATAATATGGAACTTGACATTGTTTTCAAGCTATTAAACAATACACTCTGAATTTTGTACAAAGCTTGCCATGAAAATAATGCTGCTTGCTTAACAGTAAACATAACCCATTTAAAGTTAATGCTGTAAGTATTGGAGAGTGCCTTATCAAGGGCATTATTATCATGACATCTCTGCATATTTCAAGACACTGCTGGCTTATGAAGGTTACAGATTGAGGTGTTCCTTTGAGGGCAGTTTGGTATTGTTGGCAAATGTATTGTAGGTAAATCTACGCATTACTTTCCAGAGAGTTTGACACTAGTAAAAATGGTATTTTGGGTCAGTGATTCAGTCATATTGAATGCATTACTTGAAGGCAATTTTTTTTTTTTAATTATATGGCAGGTAAATGAATCAGCTGGTAAACTCAAATTACGAATTGATAAACCCACAATTATGAGAAATAGTTTGTTCGTCTTATTTGTAGGTAAACCTAGTGGAAAAGATTAAAATCATCTTAAGAATTGATCATTAAATTTTTCACAAGAGCATCAGATATATTCTG
>NC_089743.1:34951480-35018476 GCF_040412425.1 Macrobrachium rosenbergii
AGAGAGAGAGAGAGAGAGAGAGAGAGAGAGAGATTATATTTTTATAATTCATGAGTGTTTAAATATTCAAAATCAAAATTGAGTTCATTTAATGGATATGTGTAGAGAGAGAGAGAGAGAGAGTTAAAATTTTTATTCATTCATGCTGTTAAATATTCAAATCAATGTCAGATTCATAACGTGTTTATGTGTCCGTGTAAAGAGAGGGAGAGAGAGAGAGGAGAGAGAGAGAGAGAGAGAGAGGCAAATGCAATTAAGGGTCCTGATTACCAGCTTTTGTTAAATGTGGTTTCTGCGGCACATCAAAGGCTTCCTTTGGTTAGGAGGAATCCACTTTTGAGGGTGTTCGAAGATTTCCTTCCAGGACCAACAACAACGGTGTCTGTGTTGGTCTCAGTATACAGTGGTTCGTCAATATGCAGCACAATTATTATTATTATTATTATTATTATTATTATTATTATTATTATTATTATTATTTATTCAGAAGGGTGAACCCTATTCTCATGGGCCATCATATTTTTGTATATCGGAATTATTACATTGTGAGGAATTTTGAAAATATACAAAATATATAACCCTACTGATACCATGTTATATAAATAACATGAACGATTATTATTATATTAATGTATTACATATTATTATTATTATTATTATTGTATTATTATTGTATTATTATTATTATTCGGATGGTGAACCCTATTC
The DNA here is from genome assembly GCF_040412425.1 of Macrobrachium rosenbergii. NCBI lineage: Eukaryota > Metazoa > Arthropoda > Malacostraca > Decapoda > Palaemonidae > Macrobrachium > Macrobrachium rosenbergii. Next base: position 34,952,189 of record NC_089743.1, read on the forward strand.
TCATGGGCCAACTTATTTTTTGTATATCGGAATTATTACATTGTGAAGAATTTTGAAAATATACAAATATAACCTACTGATACCATGTTTATTAATAACATGAGCAATTCTTGTCATTATTATTATTATTATTATTATTATTATTATTATTATTATTATTATTATTATTATTATTGTATTATTATTATTCAGATGGTGAACCCTATTCTCATGGGCCATCTTATTTTTTGTATATCAGATTATTACATTGTGGGGAATTTTGAAAATAAACAAATATATAACCTACTGATACCATGTTTATAAATAACATGAACAATTATTATTATTATTATTATTATTATTATTATTATTATTATTATTATTATTATTATTATTATTATTATTGTGTATTATTATTATTATTGGAAGGTGAACCCTATTCTCATGGGTCACCTTATTTTTTGTATATCGGAATTATTACATTGTGAGAATTTGAAAATATACAAATATATAACCTACTGATATCATGTTTGTAAAAATATGAAACAATTATTATTATTATTATTATTATTATGATTATTATTATTATTATTATTATTGTATTATTCAGGAGATGAACCTATTCATATGGAATAAGTTTGAGAGGCCAACACTTGAAATTCAAGCTTCAAGAATACGGTGTTCATTAGAAAGACGCAACAGAAGGCGATGAGATCTAGAAAGAACAGATCACCTATTAGAAATGAACATAAAAACTAACAAATCAATAAATAAATAAATAAAAATGTGAATCTGAAGTTTAGATATCTGCTTATCTCTACGCATACAGACGATATAAGCAAGTTAAGTATACTGTAGTTTAACCAGACCACTGAGCTGATTATTAGCTCTCCTAGGCTGGCCCGAAGGATTAGACTTATTTTACGTGGCTACAAGGAACCAGTTGGTTACCTAGCAACGGGACCTACAGCTTATTGTGGATTCTGAACCACATTATAGCGAGAAATGAATTTCTATAACCAGAAATAAATTCCTCTAATTCTTCATTAGACGGCCGGAGACTCGAACTCAGGGCCATGAGGTGCTAGCCTGCAACTCTATCGACTCTCTAACGAAGAACTTTACAGACGATATATATTAAACGTAAATGAACGAATACTTGTCCAGCCGTTTGTGATTTGTTGACTTGAATCTGCTCCATGCAAGGTAATCCTGGTCTCATCTTTTGCTATATACATCCAGTACTTCACGTTCGTATCTATTCTCAAGTGGACCTAAGAATATAACTAATGACAATTTTTTTACTGCAGCATCACTCGACTAATATTAGACTTCGGGTAAAATGTGCAGATCCCTGACCTGTCACAAAAATTTGGATGTTTGATTTATAGGTTTGGCAAACAAATTATATGAAAGAAAACTAGAAAAGTTAGCTACTTGAAGACTGGCCACCCTCCCCACCCCCTTACATTTTATGAAGTTATTAGGGAAAATATACTTCACTTTAAATTTCACCTCGTTTATAATATACTAATTTTTTTTCTTTTACGAAGAATTATTTCTACCTCATCTCAGAAACAGGTCGTTCTGAAAACCACAGATTTCAGAGATACAGCAGTCTGCGCTACCTTGATTCGCAGAAATTCTGTCGAGACGTTACCAGTTTGCATACTATGTATTGAAAAAAGACAGTTTAAATTATAAGAAATATTGAGATGCAAGGAGGTTATTATTGTGTGTGTATTATTATTATTATTATTATTATTATTATATTATTATTCAAAACATGAACTATTCATATGGCCCAACCCACAGGTTCTACTGACTTGAAATTCAAGCTCCCAACGATTAAAGTGTAGTGTTTATTTGAAATAAGTAACAGAAGGTAACAGGAAATACGGAAAAAAGAGATCACTTATTAGAAAAGAAAATAGATTAACAAGATGAGTAAAAGTTTAGGACAAATGTTTATAATTTCTAGGAGGCACACTGAAAGGCTGGAGGACGATAGATAGATAAAAAAATCTGTATATATTGAGGCTATTTAATTAGGGCTTAGGGTGTTTAGACTCCTAACTAATTAACAATCTGTTCTGTAATATGCAGTTTCTGAGCCGTGGAAATTTGCTGTATCAAACGTTCACTCTTTAATTTAGATTTTAAAAAGTGGAAATTACTGTAATAGCTGCTTTAGTTTTTTTCTAGTGCAACCCCACGTGTGCCTACACGCCTGAGAGAGAGAGAGAGAGAGAGAGAGAGAGGAGAGAGAGAGAGAGAGAGAGAGAGAGAAGTAAAGTGACTATTGCTCAAGTCTTAATGAATGGCAACAGCACTGGAAGGTAATCGAAGCTCGTTTAACTTTTCTCCTGATCCAGAAAGGATTTCAAAGTTTCAGGGCGTAAATCACAGTTCTGGTCATTAATATCGCACACACACACATATATATATGTATATATATATATATATATATATATATATATATATATATATATATATATATATATATATATATACATATATATATATATTATAAAATATATAAATATATATATATATATATATATATATATATATATATATATATATATATATATAATATATATATATATATATATATATAGTATATATATATATATATATATATATATATATATATATATATATATATATATATATATATATATATATATATATGTGTATGTATGTATGTATGCATATGCAGATTTCGTTGAATTTCACAATACTTTTCTAAATCTTCTATGTTTCTTCCTAATGTAGTTGATGGATAAAGAAACGAAGATTAACTCCTTACTTCATTTCCTTGGAACACAGCCTCAGCAGATGTTCCATCACTCGCCGTGACCTCTTAAAGTGTACTACATGATCTTTTGTTGTTGTTGTTTTCAGATTTAGCTGGCCTTGGCATGCAGGCTCTTGCTCCTAGAACAGCCCGTAGAGTACATGATCTTTGCCTTCTGTTGTTTTGTTACATTATGCGGACGGAATTGTGGCCTTCATAAACATTAACAATACATTTCAGTACAATGCAATGAATAAAAGTACAATAAAAAATAGCTTTCTAGATTTTAAGATTGTGCAAAAAGTAAACAGTATTACAAGAATGTTTACAATAACATGGAAATTTTCTAAGTGAACTATAATGAATACAAAAACCACTTGTTTGGTTGTTATGGCAACAGACAGAAAGATTTAAACAGGAGTGCGGGGATACGGACTGGGACAGGAAGATGGGTAAGAGGACTAGGAGAGAGAGAGAGTAATTCCAAAGGAATATAATATCAAGGAATATATATATATATATATATATATATATAATATACATATATATATATATATGTATCTATATATCATACAGATTCTTCTCACTTATACGGTATTCTATTCTATTTCTAGTATTTTTCTATTTTAGACTGAAAAAAAAAAATATATATTCAGCATTAATTCATTTTTATTGTTGACGTCAGGATTAAGTTCTTTCGTTTCGTTATCCAGGATAGGATACAGAACACCAGAAGTTATATATATGTTATATATATATATATATATATATATATATATATATACATATATATATATATATATATATATATATATATATATATATATTATGTATATATGTGTGTGTGCGCGCGCGTGTATGTATTAGTGCGCGCATTTGTAGTAGATGTATCTTTTCAGCTCAACCCCCAAGCACTTACGCATGTGTGTGAATGGCTAAATACAAGCAATAAATTTTTAGATTAAAGCTTGACGTGATTCTTATCAGCCCTACTTGTTTAATTTTCATCTTTTAGAATCTGTATAACTTTAATACAAAAAAGAGACAACTGCTAAACGTTGACATAATTTTCAAGAGGATTATTTTATAAATGGTTGCCATTTCTTCCATCTTTACCAAGCAACACTTTCTAGATTCTAAATTAATTCTGGACTGGACTGACTCAGACATTTTGGCCAATGCGAACAGAGGTTGAAGGAAGCTGGAAGATCTGAATTCCTTCTCAGCAAATCGAGAAATATCCGATGCAAATTCCATTTTTCTTTTCAGATAAACTGAGTTGCTCTGCTCTACGTCTCTCGGAATCTCGTTCATTTTCATCATTTGCGAAGGTTTGTGTCCCTTCTGTGTTTGGTAGCGTTCTTGCAAAGCGTTTTCCTCAAAGCCTGCTTTCTCCTGTGCATCGTTTATTTATTGCTTGCATCAACATTTGTACTCGTTTGCATGGGATTCTTGTCAGTCATATTCAGAATTCGAGGACGGCGTCTGCTTTTTGCGTGCTGAGGAGGTGATTTTCTTCGACCGGAAGATTGTCTCGCCCTGAAGACCAAGCTTCTGGGTTGTGGGGCGTGAATGGGGTGGCGGCGACGGCGTCGTTGGAAGGAGAGGCTAGCATCGTTGGGGCTGGCGGGGCTGGACATCTCCGTGGTCACCAATGTAGCGAGCGTGAGGTAAGACGCTGCATCCTGACTTATTCATTTATTCAAATTGTTTAAGATTAAGCCAGCCTTGTGCTGGCACGAGATCTTGCTCCTGTAGCAGGCCGTAAATTTATTCCAACAGCAAAAGAGATAGGCCAATGGCTCTTGCAGGCGTGAAATGTTGTACCTGACACTAGGTAGACAAAACAGAGGTCAGAGTACAATCAACCGTGTTGTTGGAGGATGAAAGATGTACATGAATCAATATACAAGACACGAATGAGTTTTTTGATACATATAAGCTGGAATGCTGACATTGTAATACTTGCGGTGAGATGACACATTTAACATAACAATAATATCGATGAGAATACATGTACAAAGAGATGCGTGACATCCGCTGTATTTCTTGTATGCGTGCGCTTGGCGCGGAGATCTCCTTGTGAGGAGATTAGCCAGCCAGGCAAGATGGACGGTGTGTGGGTACGTGGGGACCCTACGAACTTTCGTCAGATCTGAAAACAATGTTATTATAATATTCATCTTAAAGGCCATTACGAAGCACACTGATCATTAGGAATTCAACCTCATGTTCGCCTGCCGCAGCAACAAATTAGGACGTTTCCAAGATTGCCACCCAGAATGTGATTAGCTTGCTTCTTGTTCTGTGACCTGCTGAGGGAAAGCAAAGGTGGTTGCCTTAAAAAATCATTTGAACTTTCAGCATTCGACAAACTTGTTAACCTTGAAGGCACAGATGTGCTTGAATAAATTTCTCGGAGTGCATCAGATACATTCGATATTTATCGATACAACGTTCTGTCAGTTTGAAGGATATGTCGGCTCATCATTATTCCAAAATGCAGCCATCAAATAACTCGAGCAAGTTCTATTAAAGTTAAGTGCTGCTCTCTCATAAATTTTTTTTTTTTTTTTTTTGCTTTCTTGTGTAAGCTGCTTTCTTAAAACTGTTTAGAAACCTTGGGATGACTTTGAATAAATTTTAAAATTTTGAATCCCCACTTTCATTTTCACGTGAGGATCTCTTATCTACTTCAATTAAGGAACCACTTCAATACAAGACATATAGAATCTACTGGTCACTTTTACAAGACACACGTACGTCAATAATAGCCATAACGCTTTGCATCTTCGCTTGAACTGTTGGAGGTTCCATTTGCTAAAAATAAAGATACAAGGCACTTGCAGTAATTTTTCTCTAAAGATGATGGCTTGGAACCCTTAATACTCATGTGGGGAGAAATTGGCCCAGAACATTTAATTCTCTTTGTTGAAATAACAAAAAAGCAAGCACACACATTTACATTTAGAAATCCTCCCATTAAGTTGAGGTCTTTCAGTTCTCCACATGTTTCGGTTACGAGACCTCTCTACCGGCGTATAAAGGGACAGGTAGATTCTAGAAGATTTTACTGTTGATAACCAAAACAATATTTCACTATCCAACAAAACAAAATCTAAAGAAACTGTCGTTTATCAGGGAGCAGAGGACCAAAGCACTGGTCATGAACCACGAAGAAGTCAGTTCTCCAGTTTCGTCCAAGTTCTGGAAAAAAGGGAGAGGTTGTTTGGCCCTTTGCAGCTAGAATAAAGGACAAATCCAGCCCTATTGCCAGAATTATGCAGTGGATCCTTTTCTGATGTTTTGACATTCTTTTCTAATGAATTAAGGTTCATATTCAGCGAAACATATCATCATTCCCCTAACTTTGTTGTTATTTATCTGACTGGAGAAAGTGTCCATGAGTTTGCAAGTCCGGTCGATTTCCTAATTTGAATATTTTTCCCGTAACTTCTGATCAAACAGACTCTTCTCGTGTTTGTTATCTTTCTGAATAAATAATAGCAAAGTGTCATGCATCTGCTTTGATAGCATTATTATTATTATTATCATTATTATTAATCAGAAGTTGAACTATATTCATATGGAACAAAGATACAGGCCATTAACTTGATATTCAATCTTCCAAAGAATATGGTGTCAATTAGAAAGAAGTAACAGAAGGTAGCTGGGAAATACAGAAGGAGGAGATTCTATATAAACAATAAATTAAGCAAATTGATAAATAAATCGATCAAAATGTTATAAATTATTAACATACAAGGAGAATTGTATTAGGGTGGTAATGCATTGCAACCGAGCCAAGAAAGGAGAGCCTTCATAAGATTTAGGTACTGACCACTGAATCATTCATCTCTCGTCTTTCCCCATTTTAGTGTTCTGTAGAGGAAAACTATTGTGCCAGCTTTGTCTGTCCGTCTACACTTTATTCTGGCCGCACTTTTTCTGTCCGCCCTCAGATCTTAAAAACTATTGATGCTAGATGGTATGTTGATCATCCAGCCCCCAGTCATCAAACATAACAAATTGCAGTCCTCTAGCATCAGTGATTTTTATTTTATTTAAAATTAAAGTTAGCCATAATTGTGCTTCTGGCAAAGACATACTGTAGGATAGGCCGTAGTTAAAGTTCCATGGGCTGCGGCTCATGCAGCATTATACGAAACCACCAAAAGATAGATCTATTTTCGGTGGCCTTGAGTCTATGCTGTAGTGGCTGTACAGAAATCTCGTTTGAGCCAAAGAAGATTCGGCGCATTATTTACTTGTTTGTAAACAGCCTGAGTGGTCTTACTTTTTCTGAAACAGGTGTCCAGCGGGCATGAAGGTCCAGAGACTGGGGAGAGCAGGCGTCCAGAAAATATGCTGGAATGTGTAACGAATACCGGAAGGATGCTTCTCAGACCTTTTACTTGCAGGTTGGCGGAAAACTTGCCAATGCTGGGAATTTACTTAGACCCAGATGTTGTGGAGAGAAAGTCATTGATTTAAATGACATCAGTTTTTGCAGAAGAAGAAGCAACACCAATCGCGCTGGTCGGCGCTAGCCCTGAAGGAACTGTTGGCTGTTTGTGGAGGTTGATGTCAAGTACAGGAGGTGTGGGTTGGGGAAGTCTCCTCGTCGAGGTGATGGGTCGACTCCAAATGTCCGAGGGTATTTTCCTCATGGCATTGTGGTCTACCATAATGAAGCCTCTGCTAGAATGTTCGAAAAGCTGCCAGGCTGGAAGAAAAACCACTGTGTCAACTGGATATATCCTGCTCAGTGAGGGGTCCTTTCGTCAGTCCACATGCATTTCATGGTTGGTGTCTATGTAATTCAATCCTCATTTTCAAAAAAGAATCATGACTTCTTTTGATTTTCATCCTACTATTGTAATTTGAGGTTTTTGAGGTCTTATCTGATAGTCCTCTTCTTCTTTCGACCTTATTAGTCCCACTGTATAGCAGGGTCAGCCGCTCAAGTCAACTTTCTCCATCTATTTCTATTCCTTGCATCTTTTTTGCCCAGGTCCCACCTCACCCATAATCCTCACCAAGTCCATCCATCTGATCTACTGACGCCCCACACTCCTCCTCCCCCCTCCCCCGCCCATCATTGGCATGTTCTAAGCTCTCCTGATTGGTTCCACCGCCTCTCTTCTTATTACATGGCCATAGTATCTCAGGCGAACTTCCTGGAGCCTTCTCCTTTACATTACATATACCACACATTCTTCTTATATCTTAGCTCCCCCTCCTTTCCAGTAGTGATATTCCAGCAATCCTTCTTGCCATCCTCATCTCTGTTCTTTCCAACAGTCCCTACTCTTTCCTCTTAAGTGCCCAAGTTTCTGACCCATATAATAGTACAGGCCTGATAACTGTCTTCTAAATCTTCATTTCGAGCCTTAATGGCATTTTCTTGTCTAAAGCAACTCCAGTTACTTCTCTCCACTTTCGTCGTGCTTCTTTCACTCTCTGTCTCATTGCTTTCTCAGTGCATCCCCCTTCTGCTTTTATTAATCCCAGGTAATTAAACTCATTGTTCTGTTTTAGCACTGTACCATCTTCCCCTGGAATGTTTACTTCTTGTTTATTACTAATCATTAGCTCTGTCTTTCCAATGTTCACTTTCAACTTTCTTTCTAGGGCTCCTTTTCATGCTAAAACCTTTCTTGCAGTTCTTCTTTTGTGTCTGCTATAATGACTAAATCATCAGCAAACATCATTCCCACAGTTCTGCGTTGTTCCTTCATTCTGATGTCAAAGTGTCTAAAACGGCGAGGAACAAGAATGGACTCAGAGCCAAACTCCACAGGGAATGCCTCAGTCTCCCCATATGTGATAGTGATGGGACTTGATATGTCGACTCTATACCATGAGAACATAGTAACACTAAGTACCTAGTCAATTTTGAATGAGTGAATTATTAACTTTCGACTTTATTATCAGTTTTTCACACATCTCTGAAATCTCTTCATAGCTTTTGATACACAGCATTCTGTCTATCTGTATTTCTGTCAGTTTTTCTGTGTCTCTTTCAATCTTTCTCTTTTCATTCCTAGACAATTAGTTTCTTGAATCCAAGGCTCATCATCATCAGCTAAAACATTTCGAGTCATTTTCCTCTTCTCTGCAAGTCCACTTTTCATTGTTCATCTTTCATCTTTTTCACTTTTCGTCTTTTTATCTTTCATTTCATCTTTAATCTATTCATCTTTAAATCATTCATCTTTAAATCATTCATCTTTCATCTTTTCATCATTTATTCATATTTCATTGTTACATCTCTCATTTTTTTCGTCTTTCATCTTTTTCATCTTTCATATATTCATCTTTCATCTTGACATCTTTCAACTTTTCATCTTTCATTTTTTCATTCTTCCTCTTTTTCGTCTTTTCATTTTTCATGGAAGCAACGGAGCGTCGCTATCAGCAGAGTTTTTCCTGAGTGAATCGAAACAAAAGCTTCGTAGTTGATAGATTTCGCCGGATTTAATTATCTTCATGGCGAGTGGTCCATCAGAGAGAGAGAGAGAGAGAGAGAGAGAGAGAGAGAGAGTCTTTGTTCCCACTGCGGTTTCACAATCACAAACCAGTTTTTCAGTTTAATTTAATTTTTCCAACACTCAAGGCAGTGATTATGTATTCAGTCTGGTAGAAATTTATCTTATCTTTTATGCATATTATGATAGTTTCTCTCTTTTAAATATAACACAGGCAGTACTTATGTATTCAGCCGTGCAGAAAACTTAACTTTTTTTATACTTATGTAGTAATTTTTTTTTAAATATTACTATTTTTTTATACAATGTAAGCAGAACTTATGTAATCAACCATGCAGAAAATTTAACTTTTCTTTTTTACATCTACGGTAATTTCTCTTTTTTAAATGTTCCTATTACTATTAGAATTGTTTTCACCTTTTTTCAATTGATGATATTATATAAAAATTCTATATAAATTCTGTTCAGCACATAGAACATAACCAACTTAACGAAAGATATGACTATAATGATAAAAATTCTCTCTTCTGAACGAATAAAATGTCACTCAAAACAAAAATAATAACAATAATATGCGTTTGCTAATCTCAATTGGTAATCCAGATACGAAAACTTTTAAAAATGCTTCGTACAATAATTCCAACTTCATGTCTGTCCTCTTTCAAATAACTCAACAGACGCCTCGACTCTCTGTCACCCCGGGAAAAATTCCTGTGCATTTCGTGTTTCATTGCTGGCCTGCGTAGCATAAGCAAATAGCTCTACTCAGTTCGCGAAAAAAGATTGAAAACCACACGAAGGTATTTGTGGCAGTCCACAGAATGCTGAAATCAAATTTAAAACGCTAGGGAATAGGAAAGCTCACGTGAAACGACTGCAGGAGTCTCTCTTCTCTCTCTCTCTCTCTCTCTCTCTCTCTCTCTCTCTCTCTCTCTCTCTTGAAGAGGAAGTTCATAGCAGCAAATGCATAATTTCCGTATGACAAATTAGAGCACTGAAGCAACATTATTATATAATAAAAGCGACCTGGGAATCTTATCCAGTTTTTAAACTGCTTCCATTAAGGTAATCCCATACTCATGATTTACTAATTTACGTTTAAAACTAATATTACTGTTATGGCTGTAGTTTTTATTATGTTATTACAATTATCAACAGGGCCAAGTGTATAACTTCCAGTCATAGAATAGAACCTAGTCTGGGCAGATGCACATATAGGGTTTTTTATATATATATATATATATATATATATATATATATATATATATATATATATATATATATATATATATATATATATATATATATATAATATATTTATATATATATGTACATATATAATATATATATATAATATATATACATATATATATATAAATTAACTTTATCACTTACACAATTATCTGTGCATCAATACAATTACTGTAGAACCTCATTGAAACTAGATGGCATCTAGCGGAGATATTTATTCAATAAAAGTTAAAAGCTTTCCAGGACTGACAGTCCTCATTGTCAAGTATCCGTTAAAAGTTAAGTATACCTTAGTTTTATCCGTCGTCAGTACCGTTTCTCTAGTATAAATATTTGTGACTTAAAATACTATGCATCAGCCCTTCTTCAGTGGCTTGGAAATAAAGTCGAAACCGGTCAGGGTCTACACCGTTTCTTATTTTTCACCTGTAGTAATGTGTGATAAATAAATCGTACAAAAGTGATTACAATCATATATATAATAATATATATATATATATATATATATATATATATATATATATATATATATATATCTTCTTCTTCTTCTTCTATATATATATATATATATATATATATATATACATATTTATGTATATATATGCATATATGTATGTATATATACTGTATATATATATATATATATATATATATATATATATATATATATATATATATATATTTATATATGTATGTATATATTTAAATATATATATATATATATATATATATATATATATATATATATATAAATGTTATCTACTTGACATAATTCAAAGGGGTATAAACGCATTGCTTGAACAAGTGGATGGTAAATAAAATTTATAGGGTCTATACTACAGGTACCCAAAATTGAATATCTGAGAAGTAATAACGGATGGAAGTGAGTCAATGAATAATGCTGTAAATAAAAAAAATGAATTTTTCTTGTGGAAAGGAATATGTAAACAATTGCTTGCATTGTGTAACGGAGTTTGAAAGTGATCCATCCATTAGGGTTATAAATGGAGCAGATGAAATGAAGGATTAGAAGCAAAAGGGAAGCAGGGAAAATGTGAGATAAAAAAAAGTATACAGAGAGAGAGAGAGAGAGAGAGAGAGAGAGAGAGAGAGATGGGGAAGAGATTGATAAAAACTTTGATAGCGTTTAGCTCTGAAACTATTATGTATTTCAATATATTCGAAACCTCTGCCGTTATTCTGGTATTCTTAAGCTTGTCTCGTTGCAAAACGAACATTAAGGACACTGTCATTCACCTGGCTTTTAATTAAAAGCTGAAATGTCCCAATAAAATTCTGGTTCTCAACGTAACCGATGAATTAGCTCTCTTCAACATACTCATCCGTGTTTCCAACTACTAAAAATCCAATGAACATTTACTTTAATACTGCAGCAGCTTCTCTTTCATCATTGAACAGTATAGATACTTAACGTCAGTCACTGAACATGTGTTTGCCTCGTCCTGTCCTTCATTTTGATAATCAGTGCATGAACATCCATTGCAATTTTTGTCTCTCGCATCGTGAGTGTAAAATTATTAGGAACTCTTCATTTTGTTCATTTGTTCATCTACCTGTGTTACCCATGTTCTCGTAATTTTTATCACATTCTCTAAATTACCATTTATCAGTATATGGCATGCAGAATACGTATATTCCTTAGTCTATGAAAAAATTTTATTACTTTTTTTAACTGGCCAGTAATGTATGTTATTGAAGTGTTCAGAGAATAAACAGATTATATATACAGATTATCTATACTGTATAAAAGTTCAAATATACATTTTTTACATATAAAAACCATGCACGCTTGTTAAGCTGACAGTGTTTTGACATTGTTTTAAATTAATTACCACTTCTATTCATTTACAAAATGCCAGATTGACCTAGTTATGCTGCAATAAAGGTTTCCTTTCACTAGTTTGTTTGCAATCTACCCTGTGGGGAAAAATAGTGAAAAGGTACTAAAAATAAAATAAAAACATTCCGTAATGTTAATCAACAAAGCTTAATGATTTATCCCCAACAGCCATTCAACCAGTGATCGTCCATGCCAAAGCATTCACTCAACCTAATGGGGTTTCCATTTAGTGTTATTTCAATTTCACTGTAAGCACCATTGTCTGGGTCTAGTCAAATGATTCCGTTGCTGAGTGGAAGCCTTTGTTTGGGTCATACTGGAATGTTTTCAGTGTGTAGTTTGTCGCATATTTTAAATTGTTCGTATGAAATCAAAGTTGAAGGTATTTAGTTTTAGATTCATATGTGCTGTAATAATAATAATAATAATGATAATAATAAATAAAAATAATAATAATAGAGAAGAGAGAGAGAGAGAGAGAGAGAGAGAGAGAGAGAGAGAGAGAGAGAGCCTTTTAAAACTGTATACCTTACAATACACGAATATTAGCAAACATTTTAATGCGCTTAAGCTTTCTTAGAATGAATCTCTATCAGTTATTCTCAGAATTTTCTATTTTCCTCAGAAATTCTCGTGAGTTTCTTCAGTCTCGGTGTTTGTTGAATATACAAGTTTAAAAAGTACTGTAGTTTACAGACAAATTGGTCTTACCTCTATAACTTTATGTCTCTTTTGTAAAATTTGTGCAGTTTTCTGAGTAATGGCAAATATTCCTCTTTCATAATATTGTCTTTAGAATTCTCGCATTGCCTCAGAGCATGTTGTTTCACTAACATTATTTAAGAGTAAGACTCTGTTTTTTTTTTTTTATTTAAAACTTTACGAAATTTTTACTCTCAGAAAACTGACTTCAAAAGCTGCTAAAAGATTTCCTGACCTAATACCTGATTCTTATGTCTCTAAGTAATTACATCTTACAAAACAAGACGTTGACATTACCTGTGGAATTTTATAAATTATTCAGCTTATCTGTCTTTCGTCTGCTTAGATAAAATTACATTACACAGATTCAAGAATGTTATAAACCTTACTTAAATAACCTTTTCATTAAAATCATTCTTTACATTTCTATACTATTGCCTATTCTCAGTTCAGATAATAATATTATAAATCTTACTTTACAAAAGCTTACATTAAAATCATCTTTTATTTTGCTAAAAGAGTGCCTATTACCAAGCTTATCTAAATATACATGGCCAAGATTCGCTCGGAAAGCATCGCTTCAGAAAATGAAGGTGATGCATTACTAACGTGCCCAGGTGAGCTAGACAAATTCACGCCACCTGCACCATGAGATAAAAGAGTTTGATATCTCTAAGGCAGCAGATGCCTTCTGCATAACAGATCACCTCATAAACCAGAATTTCTTTCTCATTTTTTTTTTACTGCTGAGAAGAGTATGAAATTAGGTCAACGTTTGGCATTTTAAGGTTACTGATTTGTTTTGATAAAAACTTTAATTCTTCACTCACATTAGTTACACTGATTTGTTTTACTGTGATAAAAACCCACACACGCACATAAACATATATATATACATATATATATATATATATATATATATATATATATATATATATATATATATATATATATATATATATATATATAGTCACAAAATGTTCAAGTACCTGATTATTACACAACTAATCACAAAATTCAAAATTTTACCTCACTTCAGCCAGATACCTAAACTCTCATAACAATAAAATTACGACTGAGTACTCTAAAGGCAACAGTGATCCTTTAAAAGCTTATTAATCACGTGAAAAATCAGACTAAGTTTGTCAAAACAAGTGCGAGGTATCAACAAATAAACAAGAAATATACTAGAGTAAAAGGGCATAAGTCCATCAAACAACGTTAACTGTTTCCCTGGTCTTAATTCACTTCAGCAAAACTAAAGGAACAAAACATGTTTATCACTTTGCATTATACACAATTAATCCTAATCTCTGGTGGTCAATAAATGAAACACTGCTTTTTAAACGTTTTAAATAAAAAAATTATTTTTAAATTAAAACTATAATTAGAATTCACAATCTGAAAAAATTTACTATTACTTGAAAACAACATAAAATTTAATTAATTCTTGAGTTAAATTACAAAAGTTAATTTATCAAGAAATCAAATTAATCAAGCAAAATTTAAACTATTCAGAAATACTTTATATTTAAAAAGAAAATCTAAGTAAATGAAAATTAAGTCAAGTATGCAATGCTGAATTATCAAGAAATACATAAAATGCTAAGTAAATAAATGTTAAATCACCACTACATAAAATGTGAAAAATTAAGAGATTGCAAACACAAGAACACACAAAAGTACACAAAAGATTTACCAAAAACAATTTCACTAAGGCAAAAATCCCTTAATATACCTTAATATACCATGGCAATAATAAGTAAAATTCACTTTACCTTACTTAAGCTTGTGAAAACTCTTGCAAAATAACCCAAAATACAGCTGCTCGAGATTCACAAAACACACTTTTGATAGGCGCCGTTACTAATATACACTTGTTACCACTACTATCATTATCAGATCTCAAAAGCTAAGATTAATATCAATGACCACACAAATATTTTACGCTAACAACTTCTCTCTTTTGAAGAAAGAGAGAGAGAGATAGAGGGAACCACATGAAAGGTCTCTGAAATCAGAATGAGCAAACTTTATGATTCCAGTTAGAAGCAAAACATTCAGATGACATCATTATTAAGGCAAAATGTTTTGAGGCCCAAACTAACACTTTAGAACAATACATGATCAGAGCAATGCAATCTTACAAAACATTACGTAATCAATCGAGACGTGCTTTTACTCTCAAAACACCGCATGTGACTCGAACAGAAAATTGTATAAGACACGATCAGAACAATACAAGTAACATTGCGAAATCATTCGTCTTTTTCTCACATGAGACAAAAATCTCACACGCCTCGACTGCTATCCCGACCTGTCAACATGTTATCTTCTGCGATGACAATCAAAGCAAAACAAAGCACTCATAGAACACAAATGTTGCTGATGTACTATGTTACTATTAAAGACGTAAGTTAAGTTTTCTAAATCATTAATTCTTGTATTAATTCTAAATCACACTGTTATATATTATCTAAATCATTAATTCTTGTGATATATATATATATATATATAATTATATATATATATATATATATATATATATATATATATATATATATATATATATATATATATATATATATATATATATATATATATATCTTCCCTTCAAAAATATAAAAGACTTACTAACATGTATGCAAAAACCCATTAAGCCAAGGCAATGCACACACACCAATAAAATGCAAAGTTATTACTTAGGAGTACACATCACATACAGCTGTAATATATCAATATACCTAAACTGCAAAAAAAAAAAAAACCCTTAGGAACCTAATAATGGGGTGTGTAAACAAATGTGATTAATAATGCATCGCATAAGGTCTTGTAAAGAAGGAGGGGGAAGGTGGAAATCCTTTAAAGCAGACATAAACATCCGAGTGGAGTGAGGGACAAATTCCAATGAATCAGGGAAACGGAAACTCATTTCATTAACACTAGAGAAAGTAAAGAAATTGAAGAGAAAGAGTTCCTGAATAATTATGATATAAACTAGGCGAATTTACTAAAAGGGTAAATCAATTATTCGGGTTTTTTTATATTCGAATGTTGCCTTTTCGTATAGAAATGTTTTATTCGGGAAATATGTTGAAAATCACTAGATTTCAATAGACTGTTTAATTTTGATGAGTAAATGAAGTGAAGAGAGAGAGAAATAAGAGAGAACGAGAGAGAAATAATAAACAAGCATCCCAGTTAACAAAATAATATATTCCTTTATAAATCATACGTCGATTAAAAACGCAGTCACTAAAAGTCGTTACATATGTTTCATTGGGACGATCAAAATGACTTCTGATTCCAGCGGCAATCCCAGACATAAACGTTCTTCCCCTTGACTCTCTCTCTCTCTCTCTCTCTCTCTCTCTCTCTCTCTCTCTCTCTCTGTTCTTCGTTGGGTGAGTGGGTTCCGTTCTCAACTAGCACTCTGCTGGCCGCGAGTTCGAATCTCCGACCGGCCAATGAAGAATAAGAGGAATTTATTTCTGGTGATAGAAATTCATTTCTCGTTGTAATGTGGTTCGGATTCCACAATAAGCTGTAGGTCCCGTTGCTAGGTTAACCAACTGGTTCTTAGCCACGTAAAATAAATCTAATCCTTCGGGCCAGCCCTAGGAGAGCTGTTAATCAGCTCAGTGGTCTGGTTAAACTAAGATATACTTTCTCTCTCTCTCTCTCTCTCTCTCTCTCTCTCTCTCTCTCTCTCTCTCTCTGTGACATTTAAACAAAGGCTCTTGTCTCCCATCAGACGGCAACGTGGAAGCAAAGTCGATCGCGTAAGAGCTGCGTCTTGCTAATGTAAGTAAGAATTGATCTGGGACATGAAAGTCAATCTGAGTGGTCTTCAGAGAGTGAAAATTCTTCTCTGTTTGTGGGATTTGTCATTCAAGGTGTTTTCATAGAAAAAGTTCTATTGTACTGTAAAATTAACAAATATGTTAATGAGAACAATAATATGAGAAAAAAAAATCTTCCGTTTCTGGGATTTATCATTTTAATTCTTTTTATAAAGAAAGTTTAAGAACCTTTCATTCCTGTACTATTAGATCTTGAAGGGGATTTACTTAATGTGCTTTAAATTTAAGTATTAATTGAATGATAATGATTTTTTCACAGTTTGGGATTAATCATATAAGGTGTTTTCATAAACAGAGTTTTAGAATCTTTATTTATGTACTGGACGATAAGAAATTGTAGGTGATTTACTTTCTGTACTAGAAATCTAACTAATATCTAAAGGAGAACAGTAAGATACTTAAATATGTATTTATTATTCTCATAAGAAAATGGCTGACTTCAAAGATTTCACAACAAAAAATCACCAAGTCAAATGATTATAAGTGACTGTACTTATAAACAAACTCTTTCGGTGTCCCAGAACAATCCCTTCATCTATATCAGTTTCTATTTTCTTTGTTCCCTTACATAAGCTTCTCCTGTCTGCGTGATTCCTTACAGCAGACGAGAAATACTTCCTTAATTGGATCTTCAGAGAAGACGCGAAAGGATTGTTCTCGTTGTCTCCAAAGTTCGCAAATAGGTGGAACTTCAAGAAAGTTCGACAATCGAGTTAGCATATTAGGAGTACCAACACTTATATAACATACACTACTAAGAAAAATATTATATATAAAGATAAGCAGCAAAACCAGTTGTGAAATATTGTTCTTGTTTTCATTTTCCCAGTGGTCACGTTTCGGCTACAAGAAAAAAGCAAGATTAATTCATTATAAAAGTATTGGATTTCACCTCCTAATCAGATAGGTTATACGTTTGTGCGCAACAGAGTTTGTGAAGAAAATGGCAAGCATTTCATTTTTGCATATTACCATGGAAATTGATTGAACTTATGGAGAATATTCAGTAAGACCCGAATATTATGTAAGAAAGACATTCAAGAATAGTGGAGGACGAAGTTCAGCTTAACGATAATATTTTAGAAATCAAATTACTAATTATATATCAAGAGTATCTTGGCCTTTAGATTAGGAATTGATCTACACATTCACATAAACGCAAGCAGAGACAGACAGAGAGACAGAAAGGCTCAAGATCCCACATCAAATATGTTGCCAATTCAGCGAAAATCTAATTTCCTTCAACATTTCCTCTTGGATTAAAGGGAGAGAGAGAGAGAGAGAGAGAGAGAGAGAGAGAGAGAGAGAGAGAGAGAGAGAGAGAGCAAAAGTCATTCCTTCCCTCTCATCACTACACCAAACATTTCAGCTTTCCTCGCGAAGTTCAAAGTAACTCTCTAAATGATATTGCAGTTGACCCTTCATCACTGAATTCTCGCTGATGTTTCGTTCTTATACCAACACTTTTGCTTTTAAACTGCCAGCGATAATAAGTTGTTGGAATTAATGAGCTATTAGAGTTACGACACGTTCATTGCATAAGATGGATGTTGAACTTAATCGGTTATATTACAAACTAGACGAACATTAATAATTATTAAGAACGGCGTTTCACCGCTCATTCGAGTACCATAGGACTGAAATTTTAATCATTATTATATGTAAATGTATTATATGTCACCAAAGCAACCAGGGGAAAAGAAACAAATTAAACAAAATATCTTTCTGCAAACGACCAGTTCCTTAGAATAAGCAATTATCAGTTGCTTCAAAACGGGGTTTCACTGCTCGTTTGAATACCAGAGGACCGAAATCTTTATTATCGTATTTAAATGTATTATATGTTGCCAAACCCGACAAGGAAAATAAATTCACAAAAAAATCTACTCTGAAAACCTTCTTCTCCCCCTCGTGTGACGAGCTTCAAATAGCACAGCTAAGTAGCCCAATAAACGGATGTTTTACGACTTAAAACATTGAATGGATTTTATTTTCTTTGGATGGATATGCGTCAACGTGAAATACGTATAAAATACACACGTATAGGTCAGGCAAAAAGGACTCGAATGAGTTCACCTTCTGAATAATAACGATAATAAAGTTCTCACTAACTGGCAAAAGTGAGCAATGCAACGCTTATGTAATTTACAAGGTAACAATTTTTAGGAGAACGAAAGCACCTACTTGATAAAAATACATTTATAGCAAACAGAAAAGGCAATTACAAAGACAACACTGCAGAAGATATGCGTCCACTACTCCAGTTCGTGTCTCACCATCTTACTCATTAATGCATGATGAGAGAGGATTGTCCTTTTACTGTATCATGACCCCCTCTCCGCCGCATCCAGGAACTTGAAGAATGTAACGTATCTAACGTCACACCCTCCGTAAAAGAAAAAGGCATGTGTGTATGTATGTATATATGTATGTTCGTGTGTTTATACACACACAAATATATTTATATATATACATATATGCATATATATATATATATATATATATATATATATATATATATATATATATATATATATATATATATATATATGTGTGTGTGTAATGACTGTGAAATATTTCCTGTTAAAACAGAATTCCATCAAATATAAGGAGCCCATAAAAATGCCAAAATGTAGAAAGTAAAAGCTATATTTTAGAGATCAGCTGTCTCTCATCAGGCAAATAGTGAATGAGAAAGAGTTACAGAAAAGCAGTGTTTATACCAGAAGGTCCATAGGTCAGCCATTAGGTCACTCCAGTTGACAATTTCTCTTTAATCTTCTTAATCCCTGGTTGGAGGAAGATTTTATCTATAATAATATCTGAATCCCAGGCGCCCCTTGAAAGGTTCATTGTATTTATTTGTTTAATCAAGGCTGATTCCACCATCTGGCTCTTGAACCGACAATTGCTGCTATAAATTATATGAGACAAATTCCAGTTTATTTTGTGATTATGGTTATTCATGTGGTTAAAAATAGTTGAGCTCTGTTGTCCATGCCTAACTGAATGTTTATGCTGTATTAATATATAAATATATATATATATATATATATATATATATATATATATATATATATATATATATATATATATATATATATATATATATATATATATATGAAGAGCTCATAGGTCACAGATATTTTATGAATTACAATACACAGTAGAGTTTTTACTAATAAGTGTGGCTAAAGGCATTGGGAAGAACCTTGAGAGAATGTTTGTTTGGCATGCATCCTGATTAGAGAACTGTATGCGTATCAGGTGCGTCAGATATTCTTGAGACGTGAGAACATCCCTGCCTAGCGACAAGACTTTGTGAGTTCGTTTGCTGGAAATGTCCAAGTTCCGGTGAATTCGTTCTTATGTGTTTTTTTTTTGGGGGGGGGGGGCAGAGTCCCAGGATGTGAAAGGATTAGTTATCAAACAAATTGTCATTCGATGATCAACACCAAATATTTAGAGATGTTCCACTGAGGAAGAGGTTAAGATGTACTCATTGGGAATGTGCTGGACTTTGACTTATTTTTACTTATTGCGGAGAAACTAGTTAGAGAGAATAATTAGTTGAATATGGTGGACTTTAATATGTTTGATCAATTGGTGAACATTAGCATTCCATTTTATTTCATATTTTCTTTCTTGCAATCCAGTTATGTTAGATTATTGTCAAATAAATTATTTTGGGTAAGGCTTGTTTCGCTGTAGACCTGAGAGAGAGAGAGAGAGAGAGAGAGAGAGAGAGAGAGAGAATGAGCGTGTGTATGCACAAATGTATGTTGCCAGTAGCCTTTTTGATGCGGTCACCATCAAGCTACCAGCAGATGGGACTATGACTTTTTAGCCAATGAGAGCTCTTGTGTAACATATGTATATATATATATATATATATATATATATATATACCATCAAGCTTGGTTTTTAACCTAAACTGTCGAAGTTCAGAAACAATGCTGAGAATAAACGTCAAGAGACTAACCGATGCAAATATAAAGAAAAAATAAAAAGGACAATATCTTTGCTCAGAACCGGCCACACCCGACCCCACCTGAAGAGCCAGGTGTTTCCGGAGTTCTAATTGCACCGGATGTCGCTATGCGGGTTACCTACTTTTTCCATTTATTGGTCTTCTTTCAGATAAAAGCTTTTTCAAGATATCTGAAAGACTTGGTGGGTTTTCTATCATATTTTTTTATCTCTCTTTCTTCGGATTCTAAGTTCGCTGTTGGCCCAGCGTTCGACTCTCCGACCGGCCAATGAATAATTAGAGGAATTTGTTTCTGGTGACAGAAATTCATTTCTCGTCATAATGTGGTTCGGATTCCACAATAAGTTGTAGAATCCGAACCACACTATGACGAGAAATGAATTTCTATCACCAGAAATAAATTCCTCTAAGTTATAGTTCCCGTTGCTAGGTAACCAGATGGTTCTTAGCCACGTAAAATAAATCTAATCCTTCGGGCCAGCCCTAGGGAGCTGTTAAAGCTCATGGTCTTTGGGTATACTTAACTTAAAGTAAAGTTAAAATCCTGAGGATGTATCTTGTCTGACAATTCCTTGGATATTAATTAAAAATCAATGCTGTGCAATTGGTTCGGAGTGAAGATGCGATGCATTACTAGCCTGAAGCAATTCTCCTTGTATTTTAATGATGTACTTATATTTTTATCTAGTTATTTATTAATTTGTTCATTTATTTTTGTCTTTTCTAATAACTGATCTCTTCTTTCTGTATTTCCTGTTGCCTTCTGTTTACTTCTTTCAAATGAACACCATATTCTTCGGAAGCTTGAATTTCAAGTTAATGGCCCCTGTGGCCTTATTCCTTATGAACAGGGTTTATCTTCTGAATAATAATAATAATAATAATAATAATAATAATAATAATAATAATAATAATAATAATAATAATTTAAAATTTAAAACTAATCAAATCTTTCCCCGTTTCGTAAATGCCAATCAGTAATTTCCTTAGCCTTCGGTTAAAAATAAATAAATAAAATTCAGTACATGCATTTATACCAAAATCACTTCAGAAAAAAATGTAATTATCATCGTAATCATTATAGTTCCCATGACGGGTTGCTTACTGCTATTTAAAACATCTGCTACTAGTAATGTGGCATTTTTGACATTTCAGTGGTGTAGTAAATAATTTAAATTATTTGTGTGGCATTTTCCCGAAAATAAATTAAGTCTATAATAATTGGTCATCAAGTTTTAATGATTAATGGGTACATATGTCTTTCATAATGATGTATTTGTAGTGAAAATCGTCAATTTGCCCTGTAGAATTTATTATGATTAAATATCATAATCGCCTTTAAAAAAAATTGATTACCGTCATTCCAAACTGTTCTTGAGTTTTAATATCAAATTTGGCTAATAGTAAATTCACTGTCTCATATTTCAAAAAGGGCACTTGATACCTGCTGAAGTTCAGACGAGAGAGAGAGAGAGAGAGAGCGTTCTGTGTAGCTTTGTATATATGAAAATAGCTTGTGCAAAGTACGTATATCAAATGAGAATTAGTGCGATGCTATTTAATCCTGCAGTTACAGTCGTTACTCAGACATTGTCACCAGAAAGAGAGGGAGAGACAGAGAGAGAGAGAGAGTGTATGTATGTGCGGGACCCGTCAATAAAAAGAATCACAATAATAAACCATATTTTCTTTGATAGTGATAACTGAACTAAAACGAACAAGAAAAAAAAAAAAAAAATACGTTTTCAAATTCCGAGTACCATTATCATTTTCATTCCATCTTTTATAGGAACAAATGACTGAAGAATAACACTTCGCCATTTAAGTAATTTAAGACTACAAGAAATAAACGTTAATAAAAAAAGGACTATAAGAGATAACAGTTAAGAAAAAGAACTATAATAAATAAATATTTAGAAAAGAAATTCTTGTATTTAAAATTCAGGGAAAGAACACCGTCTACCCAAGCTTGGGTTCAATAACTGCTTTCAGAGTTACAAAGGCTACGGAATTGACTGAAAAGGCAGAGGGGAAACTGGTGAGGAAGGGAAGGCAACAGATGAAAAAGGAAATATAGTAAAAATGGAGGAGGGAAATGGAAGGCAGAATCAGCAAGGAACTGAAAATCCTGGACTAAGAGTCAAAAAGATTTTCCCTGAAACTGAAATGTTGTTTTTCTGTAATGTCTTTCAATTTATATATCAAGCATGGAGCAAATGAAATAAGATGGAATGTTGTTTTCCTGTAACATCTCCAAATTTATATATTAAATATGCAAAAAATTATTATTATTATTATTATTATTATTATTATTATTATTATTATTATTATTATTATTATTATTATTATTTATTATTATTATTATTATTATTATTATTATTATTATTATTATTATTATTATTATTATTATTATTATTATTATTATGGCAACAATGCGAACAATAAAGAAATTAATTTAAAGTCAGCATTATCATTCACTTTAACATGAACTATATTATTATTATTATTATTATTATTATTATTATTATTATTATTATTATTATTATTATTATTATTATTATTATTATCACAGTGACAGCACGAACGAATTAGAATGAAATTATTTAAAAGTTCACTTTAGCGCGAACTCTCTTCTGTCTCTCTTTCTACACACACACACACACACACACACACACACACACACACATATATATATATATATATATATATATATATATATATATATATATATATATATTATTATTATTATTATTATTATTATTATTATTATTGCTACAGTACGAACAACAATCAAGAAATGAATTAAAAGTCCATTCTAACAAGAATTTTTTTTATCTCCATTTATCCATCTACTCTCTCTCTCTCTCTCTCTCTCTCTCTCTCTCTCTCTCTCTCTCTCTCTCTCTCTCTCCCCATCTTATCATCACCATCATCATATCGACAGCGCGAACTGAACAACCAAGAAGTTAATTAAAACTTCAGCATCACAGACGAAGATTCATATGAGCGCGTTGCACGATTTCAGTTGCACACTGGATGAATAAGTCTTTCGCACAGAACTTCCCTGGTTCGGATGAATTAAGTGTGGTCAAACATTTATGATGAAGTGTGATTACTGAGATTAATCTCATTTCACGCGGATGGAATTCTAATTATCTGATTGGCCTGACCTCATTCGGAACGAGGTTACTGCTTTTTGCAATATGTGAGGTTGCTCATTTATTTAAATTCAGACACGGCGCGGTTATTGAGATGGAAGGAGTATTTTGTTAATGCCTGTGTATTTTTGGGGGGCAAATTTGCATACTTGTC
The DNA here is from genome assembly GCF_040412425.1 of Macrobrachium rosenbergii. Classification (NCBI taxonomy): domain Eukaryota; kingdom Metazoa; phylum Arthropoda; class Malacostraca; order Decapoda; family Palaemonidae; genus Macrobrachium; species Macrobrachium rosenbergii. Next base: position 34,976,439 of record NC_089743.1, read on the forward strand.
TTTTCGTTATAGATATGAAAAGGGACGTCATTTTTCATTTTTTTGGTCAAATGTACATATTTTTCCATTTAGTATAGATCTAGAAAAGGCGTTATGTTATTTGTTGTTTTTGTCAAATGAGTAAATATTTCCTTTTCATTAGAGACCTGAAAAATATGTTGTATTATTTTTTTGTCAAATTTGCATATTTTCCTCCTCATTATAGATCTGAAAAAGGTGTTATGTTATTTTTATTTTTTCATTTCATTATACATCTAAAAAAGTATGTTTTATTTCTGACAAAAGTACATATTTTTCCTTTCATTATACACCTGAAAACGGTGTTATATTATTTTTTTTGTCAAATGTGCATAATTTCCCTTTCATTATAGACCTGATAAAGGTGTTATGTTACTTTTTTTGTCAAATGTGCATATTTGTCCTTTCATTATAGATCTGAGAAAGCGTTATATCATTTCTCATTCCTTTTTCAAATGTGCATATTTGTCCTTTCATTATAGATCTGAAAAAGGTGTGGAATTATTTTTCTCTTATTTGTCAAATGTGCATATTTTCCCTTTTCATTATTGACCCGAAAAATGTATTGTGTAAGAAGATAACGCATGTTTTCTGTAAATCTATGTAGTACACAACGAGCCACCAGTAAAAATCCAGGGAGCAAGGAATAAGAAACATTCCTGTCGCCTTCTTGCAGATAAAGTATTTACTTTTCGATTGAAAATTACTTTACAAGTTCCTTTTATTCCTCGAAGAAGATTTAGGTTCAACGCAAATTAGTGGCCTCCAATCCCAACTGGGAATGAGAATTGATTCTCCAGTCTTCTTTCTTAGTTTAGTAATGAGGGAAGATCTTAATTCTCTCGCCTTCGTTGCTAAGTAGATAGGCACTATTCTCATAGTTCTCATCTGAGTAATTCATTTATTATAACATCTTACATTACTTCTAATATACTTCATTAATGATGTATATTGCCTTCCCTTTAATATCAAGTTCACTAAATCCACCTGCGTTTAGTAATAATAATCTCGGTTCTCAAATTAACTCTCAGAGTACAACGGAGACTTAACGAGGGAGAACCCTCGCTCGTACAATGGCAAATTAATTCCTGAACAACAGAAGCAGACAGAATATTATTGTTCCAGCTGATGATGACATCTAGCCGGGGGCTGTAACAAAAGCGTATATACTGCATATTTGTTAATGCTTTGTAAGACACTCATATTTTACGTAATAGAAAGTTCTTCATTGGTGGGGTGGGTAGAGCTCTCGGCTAACACGCTGTTGGCCCAGCGTTCGGCTCTCCGACCGGCCAATGAAGAATTAAAGGAATTTATTTCTGGTGATAGAAATTCATTTCTCGTCATAGTGTGGTTCGGATTCCACAATAAGCTGTAGGTCCCGTTGCCAGGTAACCAGTTGGTTCTTAGCCAAGTAAAATAAATCTAATCCTTCGGGCCAGCCCTAGGAGAGCTGTTAATCAGCTCAGTGGTCTGGTTAAACTAAGATATACTTAACTTACGTAATAGATATCCTGTCCAAAGTAGAAGAGTATTTATTATATTTGTTGACACAGAAAATGGGAAGAGTAGAGAGAGAGAGAGAGAGAGAGAGAGAGAGAGAGAGAGAGAGAAGAGATCGGGAAAACATCGTTAAAGACTCGAAAGTTTGTGAGACGAGGAGCCATTAAGTTGATTAAGGTGATTTTTCATAGAACAAACTTTCTGAGGAGAAGAGCCCCGAGTCATTCCTTCCACGGATCTTGGTACTGAGAGAGATTGAAAAAATATATATATATGTGGCAGATGATGGCTTACCGTTGAAAATATTTTCTGGTATTTACAAAACTCTAAATTTCATTCTAATATAAGTTGCTATATTTTAAAGTTTGGATAATTATAGTTTTATGATTCCGAGAGATGTCGAAAAAAGAGAAAGTAAATAAGTTGCTTATATTCGTTTGCTGGGGATATTTAGTAGATGGTGGCTTACTATTGAAAATGTTTCTGGTATTTAAATGACTCAAAATTTCAAAATCGTTTGAAATGCTATACTTTGAAGTTCAATTATAGTTTTGTATGATTCGTATAATTACTGTGTATTGTACTTATAAGGAATATTTTTGACTCCATTGCCAGTTATTGATTAAAGTATTTATGATTTGTAACAAAAATAAAGTAACAAGTAAATATTCTCATCTTAATCTTACTGCATAAAACCTTTCCTTTATTGTTTCTTAATCAGATTGTTTATTATCATTATTATTTATTATTCTTAAATTAGGTGCATGAGTTTTCTGATTCCCTTGCGAAGATATTAGTACCATAATCCCGATTACATATTTGCTAGAATTAATAAATTTTTCATCTGTACGACAACACGGCATCACTGAATCATTTTTTTTGTGTTCCACAAACCACTATATACAATTAATTTTATTCTTCCTCAAACCTCATTTTTAATAAGGAGGAACAACACACGATTGCCAAGCCTCGAAATATTCGTCTTAATTTGGTGTAGTTTATTTTGTCACAAGTGTGAATTTAGTTTGTTTTTATTTTTTCTTTCAGTTCCTTTCTCAGGAAACATTCTATTGACAGTATATATTGACAGTATATTTTGGAACTCATAGGTAAATATCTCATTTATCCATTCATTTTTCTTTGTTGTTGATTACAGCTTCCATTCTTTTAAATATTCATTTATGTTCTTAGAAATGCCATCATTCTCCATTCTAATCATTATTTTTATTAACAAATATTCTAAAAGAAAAATGGATATGGATATGAAGAATTACGATTACGGAATACAAACGTCAGTACATAAGCTTCATAAAGCCCTAACTGCCTTTTTATCTATTGTAAAGCTACAGATGCAAAGATAAATAAATATATAAATAAATAAATAATTAAAATAAAAAAAAAATAATGGATATTATCGACGCTTTTATAAACTTCAAAACATACTTTGTCCCTTCAAAAAAAAGCTGTATTATTTTTTTTTTTTCTTATTTGTCCCCAGAACACAACAACACAGCCGAAGTCATATGTTTATAATTAAGTTACGGAAGAAATCACGTCCATCTGACTTTTGGGGAATGAAAGTGGTCCTAACAGGGCCATTTAATTTCCGAGGAAAGTGAGTGGTATTATTGGACAATCTCTTATCCCCAAAGAGTGGACCAAGGTTGGACACAGGGGCAATCCATTATACGAAATGCATGGATGGATGTATGATATTTAGGGCAAAGGCCCAAGCACTGGGGCCAAGAAGGCCATTCGGCGCCGTACAGAAGAGAAAATAAATTATGTTAAGGTAAACGAATTTCTGAATTAGTGAAGGAAATGATTAATAAATAAAATGAAGCGATGTGACCAATAAATAAAATAAAGATATTTCTTATTTTTTTATATGAAATCCTATGAAAGACGGTTCATTCAGTTACAGAATTATACACTTCCGCAACTGGAGCGAAGATGCAATGCATTACTATCCTAAAGCAATTCCCCCTGTATTTTATAATTTACTTTATTTTGATCTATGTATTTATTAATTCGTTTGTTTATTTTTTTTTCTTTTCTAATAACTGATCTCCTATTTCTGTATTTCCTGTTACCCTCTGTTTCTTTCAAATGAACACCATGTCTTTGGAAGCTTGAAATTGAAATCAGTTACCACTGTGGCGGGCTTGTTCCGTATGAATATGGTTCATCTTCTAAATAATAATAATAATAATAATAATGAACACCACATTCTTTGGAAGCTTGAATCTCAAGCCAACGGGCCCTTTGGTGGGCTTATTCCATGTGAATAAGGTTCGTCTACTGAATAATAATAATAATAATAATAATAATAATAATAATAATAATAATAATAATAATAATAATTTATAACAATAATAATAGTTCCTTCTGAACCCCAAAATGAGCTAATACTCAGCCATCCTGATGTCGTGCATAGGCTATTGTAATTCCACTCAAGGGAGGGAGCTGGACATTTAATTCAATTTCATTCAGATCTTCGTTCATTTTGACCGAGTTTCTCACTGGGGACTTCTGCAAAGAGCAATTTCCCCAAAACGTGAGGCAGCATCGAATGCCCGGAACGATTTCTTGAGCGACTGAGAGCCCGGAGAGAAAATATGATGGAAACAGGAGTGATTTTGCTCATTTCTGTGTTTTTGTTTCATTGTTATGAATTCATCCTCTGAGAGAAACCCCTTCCTTTCTTAGACCTCCTCATAACATAGAAAGGATGCCTTCGTTAATTAATTAAGAGAGCTAGAACCCATCTGGAAACAGAGTCAAACAACTCTTGACAAATAATGGATTTCAAAATAAACTGATTGAAGCAACAAGAAGAAGAATCGAACAGTTCTGCAGCAACGAAACCAGGTGACGACGATAGGAAAAATATCTTCATTTATCATCGAACCGAAGACACTGATATATTTTAGGAAGAGAAGAAGGTGATCACCAACCTCATCAAGAGAGGAATATTACCTAAAGCTCCTTCGAATGGGTGAACTTATCCGTTAAAATTCAGTGTCATTATCTACAGTAACCCCATATGCTATTTCCAACAGTCATTTAAGGAAGGATTATATAAACTACGTTGTCTGTTTCAAATCATTCATATGCAAAGCCATAATAATACATCACATTAAAACAATCATATCTGTAAGATATATGCCTGTTACACAAGCGAGTGCGGGGCTACGCGTCTGGGTACGCATTTAATGAGGCACTTCAAATCGCTAACTGGCAACTCGAGTAGTTTGTATATTACGAACCACCGAGAAACATAATCAAAGCTTTTTGTGGCTTTTATCGAATATTATTGTGTTGAACCGTGAAAACGACATATTTTCGCTGAGGTACAGTTATTGCAGGTCGCTGAAGGAATAATAGTAAATGATATTGATTCATAATTCATAAATACAGCCTGGTTGAGACGTATTTATCGAAATAAGTTGATTTTCGTGAGAGAAGATGGAGAAACTTCTTCCTATTCCGGTGAGTTGGATGCTATTTTAGCCGAAGCAGTATTATCATTAGGACATTAATGACTGGTTGACATAAATTAATATTTAGGAACATCTGAATGATTTAAGAGCATGGGGTTTGTCATTAGCCTATTCATAATTTTGGTCGGTTATGTTAGCCTAATTTTCTTGGCGCTTTGGTCCTGTAACCTAACCCCCCCCCCCCCAACGTTCTCCATGCCACTATATTTCACTATACAGGCATTTTGTTCGCTATTGTATTAGTTTGGTGACATTTTCACCAGAATGATAGCGTATTGGCTTAGTAATATCCTCTGTGTAGCCTAGCCGAACTTGGGCAAGAAATGGATGATATTTTGAGAAATGTTGACCACTAAGGTTATGATTGGGGATGTAGGCCTGTTCATTCCACAACATTTAGTTAAATTGGTTTCTCTTACCTGTGTGCAAGGAAAATAAAATTATTATAAGTCTTGATTTGCCAATAAATATAAAAATTATATAATTAGGCTTGTGAACGGTAGATCTAAGCCGGCTGTCCGCGGTGAGCTAGGTTATGGCAGTTGGCGTTTTTCTATAGAACTTTACCTGCTGAACAAGAATTTAGAGTAATATTTTGTCGCTCTGCTGTAATTGAGCTGTAAATTATCTTAGAACTGGTGTGGTAAAACCCTTTTGCGCATAGCTAACAGAAAGGGAGACCTGTATGGAATTTTGGGTTTTTTGGTGGGGTAAATAGCATGGGAAAAGGTTTCAGCACCTTATTGCTGTATTTCCTGTTATATCTGTCATTTGGAAAACGAAAAACAAGTGTAAAAAGAAGGGCGAATAAATGGATAGTGGGAGCCATTCCAAAGGAACTTTTCATCCATTACTAGTACTACTGATTCTAAGCCTTAACACGCATGCGTTAGGTTTTGGTTCACCAATCAGATTCAGCAGTTGCTAGTTTTCTGTGCTTAGTGAGAACTGCGAGAGACTGGCAATTGACGTTTTGCTATGTTATTTTACTTGCTGAACAAGAATTTAAAGTCATTACCTCTTGCCAGAACATACAAGCTTAAAGTAATTTTTAAAAATGCAGATAAGGCGCACAGCGCCGTTCTGCTACGGCGACCGAGGAGCGCCTACAGTTTAGTTGGCCAAGGTTGTCGTGTAGGTTCCGACTAGGAAACTGGAGGACGAATACAAACAAGACAAACATTTCCTATAGTGCCAGGTCCTGACCTAACCAGATGTAACCAACCTAACCTAACATAGTGCGGCGTGCCCTAACCTGGCCGGGGGGCTTTGCCCCCTGGACCCCCCACAGAAAGCGTGGGGTTGCGAGCAGGGTCGGGTCGTGGAACTACTTACCTTGGTGGAGTGATTGTAGTCCAGGCAGCAGATGTTGCAAGGCCTGGCCAACGAAACTGTAAACTACCCCCAACCTATAGAGGCCACCCAAGTTGAAAGTGGAAGTAGTAATGTTTTGTTTCCTGTTTACGAAAGCTTCGAATAGTGTGCAGTGGAGCTAGACTATGGCAATTGACGTTTTTCTATGATATTTTACTTGCTTTACAAGAGTTTAAGGTAATATTTTGCCGGTTGGCTGCTGCTGCTAAACTGTAATTTAACCTTGAGCTGTGTGCGGCCCACTGGTACAGACGTGCAGTTTTCAAGGATCAATTACATTTTAGTTACAGCCAACCGACAAAATATTATTTTAAATTCTTGTTCAGCGGGTAAAATAACATAGGAAAACGTCAATTGCCATAGGCTAGCTCACAGCGGACAGCTGGCTTAGAATTACCTTATGAACTGCTTCCTTCCAGTTTTAGTTTTGAGACAAAGCAGCAGATTTTGTTGCTGATTTTGGCCACCAGCCTAATTATGTATACTGTCTGTGAGATTGAAACTATATTTGGTAATTTTTCAGAAGACTCCAGCCAGCCATTTTGAAAGATACCAGCTGGCCATTTTTGAATGGCAAACCATTTTGGGGTTTTCATGTTAAAAATGGCTAGGAAATCAAAGGACACTAAAAGAACCTAAAAATACCAACCTAACGTAACATAGGGGTGTTTACTGGTTGCAATTTTGCCAAATTAGCTATGGAGGGTGGTGGGGGACCGGTATTGTCATACCTTATAAGTCGTAATTTGATTATTTTTCTCTGTTATTACGCATTTGCGAAGGTTATGTATTGAGAAGAAAGTTTTTTGTTTTGATGTGTTTTACCCAAGAAAAATATAAATTATATATAAAGTGGGAAGTGGCTGTAGTCTTCCGAAAAATAACCCTATATTTACTTCTGTTGCTGTGTACCATATCAGCTGTGTGACATCTCAGTGCAGTTATATGCCCAACTATCTGTTGCTGTGTAGGAGGCCATATCAACTGTGTGACATCTCAGTGCAGTTATATGCCAGTTGTTGGGCTGTGGAAATAGGCCCAGCCATGGACTTTCTTTAAATGTACATTTTTTGTCATAAAAATGTGAGGTAATTCTAAGCCGGCTGTCTGCTGTGAGCTAGCCTATGGCAATTGACATTTTCCTATGTTATTTTACCTGCTGAACAAGAATTTAGAATATTTTGTTGGTCAGCTGTAACTAAAATGTAATTGACCCTTGAAAACTGCACTTCTGTACCACTGGGTCACACACAGCTCAAGGGTAAATTACAGTTTAGCAGCAGCCGACCAGCAAAATATTACCTTAAACTCTTGTAAAGCAAGTAAAATAACATAGAAAAACATAAATTGCCATAGTCTAGCACCACTGCACACTATTCGAAGCTTTCATAAACAGGAACAAAACATTACCATTTCCGCTTTCAACTTGGGTGGCCTCTATAGGTCGCCGTAGTAGAACCACGCTGCGCACCTTATCTGCATTTTTAAAGATTCCTGGCAAGAGGTAATTACTTTAAATTCTTGTTCAGCAAGTAAAATAACCCAGGAAAACATCAATTGCCAGTCTCGCAGCTTTCGCTAAGTGCAGAAAACCAGCAGCTGTTGATTGGTGAACCAAAAGCTAGCGCATGCATGTTAAGGCTTAGAATCAGTAGTACTTGTAATGAATGAAAAGTGCCTTTAGAACAGCTCCCACTATCCATTTATTCGCCCTTCTTTTTATGCTTGTTTTTCGCATTCCAAATGACATATATAACAGGAAATACAACAATAAGGTACCCAAACCTTTTCCCAAGTTATTTACCCCACCAAAAATTCCGAAACCCCAACGGGTCCCCCCTTATTGTTAGCTATTCTCAAAAGGGTTTTACCACACCAGTTCTAAGATAATTTACAGCTTAATTACAGCCGAGCAACAAAATATTACTTTAAATTCTTGTTCAGCAGGTAAAGTTCTATAGAAAAACGTCAACTGCCATAGCCTATCTCACCGCGGACAGCTGGCTTAGATCTACCAAATGTGTAGAAGTACTGGTACTCTTAAATCAGCTAGCCTAATTAGAAATTGAAGTTACTGCCTAACCTAGCCCCTATATCATTGGCTTTTGTAATGGTATGCTGCAGTAATTAATTTCATGTGCTTTTTATTATTTTCATTAAATCCTGGTTTGTGCAAATTCAGTTGAATAACAGTTGATTATAGAAACTGTTTTGTTAAATTCCTACATCCTATTTTATTGGGAGTCAACTATAGTCTGTTGGGGTATATGATGCTTACATTTATGACTTGCGCAGTTGCCAAAGTAACTGTGACACTTTTTAGCAGATGTTAGTCTTCATCAGTGCCATTATTATTCTAGTTGTGTGATGCAAGTTAACAACCATACACATTATACCCAAATGTCTCAGAAATTGACCTGAACTATTGTACAGTACACTGACACCATAGTTTTGTGTTGGAGATTCTTTGCATGAATGTAGGCTACCTGCTGCATTGCTAATAAAGAACTAGGTTTTTGGTGTTGCTACACTTTTATTGTTAGATAATAACCACTGTGTTTGAAACAGAAGATAATAACTTGTAAAATACTTTGCTATAAGTAATTGATATTGGGTAATACAAGTATATTGTTACCCTCTCACATCCTTGAAGCCCCTGGGAGCCTTGGTACTGTATATTGAATACAAAGGCGCCAGAGACGACTGTAAATGGTGAGAAATAGAGCTCAAGATCAAGTGGGGTGTCATTAAAAGTAATTTTATCAAAGTAAGGAATTGCAAGTCAAGTTTTGTTTTTGTAATCAAATGCCAAGTTTGAGTAGTCTCTGCCTTGTCTGACTTGATTGCAGATTAGTGTGGATTGGAGACCTCTCCAATGGCCAGATCATGAACTTTTGGATAGGTATTGCTTCAAGGCCATAGATAGCTTGCAAATTGTATGTGAAAGTGGATTATGCAGAATAGTTTGTAAGGATGACTTAGGAGCCTAGAGGACAGGCTTAAGTCTTGGATGTATGGGTGCAGTTTGATGCATGGGGGTGGTCTTGAACTGTTTCTCAGCTGTTTTGGAGATTCAGATCATTTGCCATGGAAGGGGAGGATAACAGGTTTTAGTATGTATACAGTTCATCATGTTCAGTGGTTGGAGTGGCTGTCTCCATTGGTATGTGCACTATAAGAAACTTCTTGTTGGGTGTAGTGCTGTCAGTGCATCTCCCAAGCTGCACTGTAGGCATTACTTGAGGTTCCTTGCAGCATCCTTGTACTCTACCTCCCTTCATATTCTCATTCTTCCATCTTATTATCCACCTTCTAAAAATTATTTTGTAATGCAACTGCGAGGTCTTCCTCCTGTTACACTCTTAGAACCTTTTTGCTCTCAGTTTCCCTTTCAGTGCTGAATGACCTCATAGATCCCAGCGCTTGGCCTTTGGCCTAAATTTAATATTCCATTCCACTCTAAGCAACTTCCATCATGAATTGTATGTGGATAGGATGACCTAGCAAACTGTTGGCAGTGATGCCTTGGTTGTTTCTGTTCAGTAGTTGAGAACCTACCTGACTCTGCATTCACACTTGGTTGCTGAGTACAAGGGGTAGGAATTACTTGTGTCTTGTCCAGCGTTCATACCTCTTGTGTGATAGTTCAGTGGAGTCTGTGGTTAGTGTCACAAGGGCTTGTACCAGCCAGTGGGATGAAGACGAAATCTGAGATAGGCTGACAAAAGACAGAGATTGCCTGGAAAGTTTTATTTAAAGTCCAAGTATGGCATGTTTATGCATTACCCTACTATGCTATACTGTGTTGCACTATGGGATGAATCAGTTTAAATGACCTCATTTGGATCATTGTACTTTACGGTAATCTCTGCCCAACAATTAACTTATGGAAAAGTGAGTCAAGGTTAATAGGAGAATTGTCAGTTATCCATGGCTGTAGTTGTAAAAGATTTTTGGACCAGATGAGATAACTGAGCTCCGAATTCTCACATGGCTGTAAATGTAGGTGCCCACTCAGAGGCTATACTGCAAAATAGAGTTGGTTTTTTAAGTGATTTATGTAAGTGTTCTTTGAATTAAGTTCCTTCCTTTAGCCGTGAATGCTGGGGACCATAGTCATTGCATGTTTCAGTGGTTTATGTAGCCTAAGCAAATAAAATTATTTAGTCCTTTTGTGTGACAGACAGGTCACTCATTGTAGGGTATGGACACATCCATGTAGGTTTTCACTTTTTAACATGAAACAGGAGATTTATACTCTTGGAAATACTGTATGCAATTTAGCATCAACGTTTATTTGCTGGGGCGGGAACCCACAGTAGTGCTGTACTGCACTTGTTTGCAAGTATTAAATTGTATGGAAGGATCATGCACAGCAATCATTGTCGTCTATTAAGGCTGTGAACTAAGGGGGTGGGAGTCAGTTGTGGTACTACTGTTTTTTAGCGATCAGGTACATAGGCCTCGCGTATCTCTATCAGGATGTGGTTGAATTATCACCTGGAGCTAGAGTGGTTTTCATTCATAGTGTTGGGAAGGAGTCTCTTGTATGATTTACCAAATATCAGTTGAATTTGATTTTGGTCTTCCTTAATGTAGTTGGTATTTATACATCATTGCTTGCATGAGAGTTAGTTTTATATTAAAAAAAAGTTGAATCTGAACCTCCTCTTTGTTCCTTGGTTGTAGCTTACTTAAATTTGTATATCATTTTAATTGATCTGAAAGGTTCATTGTTTTAATTTCAGATGACTCCCAGTGTGGTGGTGGAAGATCTTTTTTGCAGCTGGTGCTGTGGAATGCTTGAATGACAGTTGGTGACATAGATAGGGGTCCCTAAGGGGAGTCTGAGTTCCTTTTTTGTCTCTTTAGTACATTCTTGCCTTCGGCTGTGTTTTTGTTGCTGATTTAGTGACCACACAAATTCAGAATGGTTCGGTGTGTTGTTAGTGAACTAACTTTTGAAGATTTAAAAATGTCCTCCATCTGACAAATTTCAGCATTACTGGGCTGTTGGAGAAAGAGTTTAAGGTAGAAGGTATACAGGGATTTTGTTATGCACTGTATTATTGAATGGCATCCTGGCAATTTAAATTCTTATTAGAAAGTTTCAGTCAAAGGGGAATTTTTGAAAACTGGGTAATCTTAGACTGTGTGAAAGTTTTAGATCACCTTAACTAGAATTCTTGTATCTTTATAAAAGCAAACTTTTATTAGAAACATTCTATACACCTCAGTATTTTAAAGATGCTAAGTGTGTATTCAAGACAAAACAGCCAAAAAAATGTGACGTTTCATATAACAAAAAAATCTGTCAAAAACTCCGTCACAGTAGCCTAGCCTACCATAACAGTATGTTCATGATTAAGTAACTGCTGTCATCATACACAAGACATCCAAAAGTACCGTAATGTGTGGTAGTGTAACCACAGTAAATAATGAATACTGTGGATATATTGTTACTTGCCAGCCGTGGCCATACAACGGGCTGCTATAAGATGGCTGACAGTAATAAAAAAATGAGAAGCATGAAAAGACTGGGAACACTAACCTTAATTATTTCTCTTCGTCAGGTTACTGTAAAGGGTAATTATACTCATTAACCATTAACTACATTTACTCAACAAATAATAACAATAGGTCACAAATTATTTATAACCATGGGCACACGTGGGTATTACTGTAACTGATACAAATAAGTAAGCATTTAACGGTGCTTTGAAAGGTGAAATTCCTTTGTCTCATCGTATGTCAGTGGGTCCAGGTGACGAATGAGAGTACAAGCTGAGATTTGTCCTACATCACACACAATAAAGGCATCCCTCTGAAAGAAAGAAGTGTCGAATTAACTATACAAATAGCATCCATTGAGGCCCTTGCTATGTCATCAAGTTATCCTAACTCACTGTAATATCACTCCCAAATGCACAGCCAGTCAAAAGACACTGACTAACACTTCCTAATCTGGATATTAACTAAGCACGCACACGATGGGTGGCAGTGGCTTGGAAAAGGGTCGACTAGGGAAAGGGGATTTACAGAGATAGCTGGAGAGAGAGAAGAACATGTGGTGAATCTTGGGATTTATTTGGAGAGGTTTTCGTTGAAAAAGATCTCAAGAAATAATTCAGTTGGAGGAAAACAGGCCACGAAAATACTCTAGTTCATCTTAGGCTTACTGTAGGAGTCCAAAGAAACGATCCTGTAGGGTTATCCTGAACTGAGACAGGTGGCTGAAGCCAAGGTGGCAGCCCTGTGAAATCTATGAGCGGGAATTGGAAGTCTGCTCTTGACAATAACCAAACCAGGACAGAGAGCGAATCCAGGCACTGCAAGGCCGGATCGCTGTTGGGCCCAGTATGGCCACCGCCCCAGGTAGGTTCCTTCCAATCATTGCAGCAGCTCTCCTTCTCTTGGCTACCTAAAACGTAAAGCATTTTGTCAGCAGAAGGGAAGGATACAGGGCGATACAATGAGAGGATTATGCTATGTGGGCAGCTATTTGCACTTATGTTCACGGGGCAGCCATCTTATGAGTGAGGGTTAAGCCGTGCTCTAAGTGTATAAATATAATGTTGGTCAGGAATGGAATGGAATATAAAATTTCAGCCTAAGGCAAAGAGCTGGGACCTCTGATAAGCTCACTCAGTGCTGAAAAGGAAATTGAGATTTAAAAGGTTTGAAATGTGTAACAGGAGGAAAACCTTGCAGTTGCACTATAAAACTAGTGTTAGAGGGTGGAAAGTAAGGTGGAAGAAAGAGATGATGAACCAAGGTACTGTACAGTGAAAAGAATGGAAAGGTTGCAGCTAGGGGCCAAAGGGCACTGCAAAGAACCTTAAGTAATGCATACAATGCACTGCATGAGATGCACTGATGGCACTATCCCCCTACACAGGATGTTTATAAGGAAGAGATTGGGGTTTGTCAAGTTCTCACAACTTGTTTAGAGCAACTTTGTCACAATATATATAGCACATTTATTCAAGAATGCTGTACCAGTGACACATATGACTTGATCCCTAATCTTCATTTACAGCATACAACACTCCCAGGCCTGTTATTTGCATTTATTAATTTATTTTATTTTTTTCTGTTAATAACTGATCTCTTCTTTCAGTATTTCCTATTACCTTCTGTTTTTGCTGTATTTCCCATTACCTTCTGTTACTTATTTTAAATGAACACCATGTTCTTTGGACGCTTGAATTTGAAGTCACTGACCCCCATGGAGGTGTTCCTTATGAATAGATGTTTATCTTGTGGATGAAAATAATAAACAAAATAATAATAATAATAGGATCTGTTTGAGTCATGTGTATTTCACAGGATTGCATTCTCCTGTATATTCTTCCATATGTGTTTGAGTTGACACTTTCATAAAATGGATGTGCTTAACTTTCAAGTGCTGTGAAGACCTACTGTGTGTACTTGTTAAGATAGAATTGTGAGCTTTTCTTATTCATGGTTTATGTGTGTTCATTTGCCAAAGTTTAGCAGGGACAAATAAGTGGTTTATATCATTGTTTGTTGGTTCTGTATGTGTATTGCAATACACTGACCAAAACTTATTCACATTTTCCAGGACACTAACAGAGCGAATGTGATAAAATGCTTTCAAGTGAAATATTTAGAGAAGATGCGTCAAGGCAACCGACCTCTGAACTTAAGGATGGCAATGGGTATGAAGAAGAAGATAGATTGACGGCACATCATGTTGACCTTGGCCTGCTCCAGAGCTGCAGAGTAGACGAAGGGTCATGGGACATTTCAGTCCTGATTCATCAGGTTAGTGAGGCTGGGATTTCCTACATGGAAATGACACAAGTGATGTTTAATGGGTTTTGTGTTATAGAAACATTGTATTTAATGCTAAGTGTGTGTATGTTTTTTGTATACATTACCTAGAAAGAAGGCTTAAAGGATATAGAAGAACTAATAAGGGAAGAAAGTAGGGTTACAGTACGTTACAGAAACTAGTGCATAACAGTATTACAGTACCTATAAGCAGTGTATGAACTATCTTCCATGTGATAGTGAAGTTATTCCACAATGAAAATTTTTTCATGAAATTTGTATGCAATATTTTCGTTCTTTTGCAAATGATAAATACAGACTGTTTATGGAGGTACGTCAGTGTGATCTGTTTATGGAGGTACGTCAAGTTATCACACACAGATCTGACAAACAAAATCTAGTGTTAACTGTAAAAATAGGGATGGAAAATAATTATACCATAATAGTTTTAAGATTAAGAATGATGTTAGTTGAAATCATAATTATGTGAAAGGAATTGGTAATCTGTCAATATACAGTATTTTGTATGTCTGTTTGTTTGTGGTTTCTTAATAGTTTTATTGAACTACAAGTTATGTATGGTGTTCCTTATCATATGTTTGTGTATCTGGTTTTATTACTATTTTACGTTCACTTTACTGTCGTTCTCAGATCTTTTCAGGTTTGGCTATTTCAGTAATGGAAATCTTATTTTTTGTGTGAAAACTGTCACTTTTTTGTGTGCCTGTAGAAGTCCAGTCTGAGGGAATGCAGTTTTCTGGATTTGACACAAAAGTCAGTTGAGAATAACACCTTCATGAAGGTTATACCAACAGTTCGCTATCCTAACCTGTAATGTGTTTTTAGATAACCAAAGTAGTTATTCATTCTTTGGGTAGGTCCTTGTGCCTAGGTCACTGGCATCATCTCCTCCCAGTTCATCATCCTTAGTTATTTCAGTGAGTGGCATCATCCCCTACCATAAGTTAAGTGATGCACTGGTTTTTCTATCTTGCTATTCATGACAGCCATGTTAGCTTGCTTATCATGTTTAAGAGGCCTTATGCTGGTTGGTCACTGCATAATCGTATTCTTAAATCATGGAGATTTCTGTAGCCTTTTGACTGTGGCTTTCTACAACCAGCTGTGTCAGATCTTTTTTAAGGCGTGGTGGGGTATAGTTGTTGTTTTCCTTTATGACCAAAAGATGTTTTAGAGAAGCTAGTAAAAGTGTAGATATTGCTCATATATTATGAATGTGCCCAACCTTGCCCCGCTGATTGGTCAACATCTAAAGTACAGACAGGTTTTGCTTATTGCTAACCATTGTTTAGGTAGTTGGAGCACTCAGTCAGGATATTGGTTTTGCTCCCCTTAACTGATCATAGCATAAATGGAGTATGATGATTTTTAAATAAGTAACTTACCAAGTAATTACATTGCTATACAGTTTCTATTAACTAGCAGCTAAAAATTTTGAAATTTGCGGGTCGCACTATTTTGTTTGGCTAGGTGACTAACCCCTTCCCACTTTCGGGGTAAGAGAGGAACAACTAGCAAAAGGATTCAATTTGTTCCTGCTGGCTAATGGCTGTACACCAGCTTTTAGCAGCAGCTGTGATTTTGGAACTCGTCTTTCCTATTGATTTCTCATTGTATGTGGTGAAGTATTGGAAGCCCATTCTTCTGTTGAAGATGAGGTGTTTCCATTGTGTAAAGTGAGACCTAATGAAATTAGAGCTGTAGCCACTTCGTTGGAATTCAACCATGATTTGTCTCTCTCCTCTATATTGCAAGCAACTTTTTGGAAATGTAAGTCTATCTTTGCAGCACATTTGAAGGAAATTGAAACAGTTTACACTAATTGTAGTACTTTGGGTCCATTTTCGGTGGCTGGCATAGCGTTGAGGGACGAAGAGTAGGAAACAATCCTTCCTTCTCTTTGCCTTGATTTGAGGTCGTTGAATTTTTTAAGGGAGCCTTGGGGTACAGTGTACCGGAGTGGCCTCCAGTCCTTTGTGGTTGGGCAGTGGTTTTTAACTATTTATGGTATTAGGTGTTATTTCATTGTCGTATTTTCTGTACTGCGCCCTGGGCAGGGGTAGGCGAGCCTCAGCTATACCGCCGCACCACTACTGTATATGATAGGAGAGCGCCAGTAGAGGCAGTACTTCCCTGCAGCAGCTCCCTTATCAGGTAAGGAAACAACAAGCTAGCAATCCTCTCTATTCTCAAATTCATTACCATTACTAATGTTTTGGGGTAGATTGTTCATGCATCCCACCTCCTGTCATGAGGGAATCATTAATGTAATTACTTGGTAAGTTACTTATATAAATGTGACATTTTTGATGAAATTAAGTTTTATATATACTTACCAAGTCACTGCATGATTGGAGCCCTCCCTCCTCCCCTCACATTAACATTATGGCACAAACAAATTGAATCCTTTTCAGTTTGTTTGCTAGTTGTTCCTCTGTTACCCCGAAAGGGGGAGGGGTTAGTCACCTAGCCAAACAAAATAGTGTGACCTGTGAATGTCAACATTTTTAGCTGCTGGTTAACAGAAACTATAGCAATGTAATTACTTGGTAAATATATATAAAACTTTATTTTACTGTAAAAATTTCATTTTTCAGATTAGAGAGCTTAGAGAGCTTAATGTCACATTACTTGTGAATTATTTCCAGTGTTTTAAAATAGTTGTAATCAAGAAGTAAGGGTTGCCCTGAAGTAGAGGATCAGATGGTTTGTTGAATTACAAAGTTGGGTATGAACCCATTTTCATTTGTTGATATTGATATAGCCTGCTTCTGTTGATAAATGTAAGTGATACAAATATATGTTTATTTGGATGAAAATTGTCTCTGTAAACTGGCACTGAGAATTGTGTAACGTCTGCAGTACTGTTGTTGACTAGAAATACTGTACATATTCAGATGGGAAGTGGCCACTGATTATGCAAACTCTTCAGTGCACTTATTTTTTTTATTAAACATTCTAAATAAATACCCTTACAATTTGAAGCTAAATGTCAAACAGTTACTAGTTGTGACTAAACCCTAAACCATTAGTTGTCAATGAAGAGTAGAAGTCACATATAACAATACACTGTACCTCAAATGATTGAATCTGTTAGGAACTTGGGTAACTAAAAGGTATATAAAAGACCATCATATGACAGAGTATAACACTGAATTGAAGTATGCAAAGTAATACAGTACCAGATGAGTGTCACAGTTGCTGAAGACCAGGGTTTGATTAAAAAACTGAGAATTACCCCATATAGCATTTTAGATACTTTGAGAAATGGCAGCATCCTTCTTTTGACTTTATCAAACACTTGCTTAACTTTGAATCATTTCAAGCACTCATTGCCTTTATCCATTCCATGGATTCTGTTGGTTTCTCCATCATTGCTGTTTGGTAAGAAATTCTTCTTTATGGGAGTGTGCATAAACCCTGCCTAAACTTTACATCTATTATGGAAAGTACTGTACAAGGCTCTCATATAAAATAGAGGTAAAAAAGGGTTTTTAATATTTTTATAGTTTCATGCAGCTACTATAAAAATGGTGGTATTCGTGGCTGTTCCATTTTAAGAAAAAAATGAAACAATACTGTTAATAGGTACTGAGGCTCCCCACAGTGGGAAACATTCAGTTAATAGAACAGCTGCCCTCAGGTCTATCTTCCATTCAAACATGCCTGTAACTGCTCCTTTTGGGGAATAGACAGAAGTACTGTATATATATCAAGTAGTTTGCATATTGCAATCATAATTGTTTGGATAGTTATCAACAGAACACAAACTTTTCTGGTTAGAACAAAGCAAAAATAGTTTTGAAAGTTTCAGAAGTTTTGTCATTCTAATGATTTAAGAAAAATGGTGCAGATTACAATACAAGAGTTGACTAATCAGTCATTTCTTTCATAACAGGCCCTTGTGGGAGAGACAAGTTATAGACAACAATTGTAGATACCTCTGAGGTGAAGCAAAACTGGTGTGTAATTGGATGGTTACAAAATGCTGTCAAGTAAGAGATCTTCGAGAAATGAAGATTGGAGAAGTTGGATCAATAAGAAGATTAAATTTTGTTGGTAAGAGAGAAAATTGGTTGAATCAGTAACTGAGGGCCAATACAGTATAGGGACCAGACTTCAAGGCAACAGATGGTGAATTGAGAACTCAAGGGTTGGCAGTACAGGAAGCACAGTAACAGCCAAAGACATTAACATGATATAATCATTGAGATTCATTTTAGCTTGTATCTGACTGCATATCCTTTTTGCACCTTAGGCATCTCTCTCTCTCTCTCTCTCTCTCTCTCTCTCTCTCTCTCTCTCTCTCTCTCTCTCTCTCTCTCTCTCTCTCTCTCTCTCTCTCTCTCTCCCCAAGTAGCACAATACATCACTTTGAATAATGACCTATCTCTCAGACTTGTTGGGTTTCCCAAGGTACAACTCTTCTCTTCCTTTCCTGTGGTCACTTCACTACTGGATGTCAAACTACTACTACTTCTACAAGGTTTTTCTTCATTGAATTTTCAACAAAATGCTGATGATAAAGTGCCTTTCAGAACACTGTGAGAGAGTGTAAAGTGAGAGCAGAAGTCACTGTGAATGAATAATGAATCAAGGATTTTATACTTGTTTAAGTCACTTGAATGAATAACAAAGGGCATTCTGTTATTATCAGGGGCATAGAAGTGTATGATGAAAGTGTCATTTACAGCAGGGAACAGTAGAAGAGGAGGTTGGGTTGGCAAGTGGGACATGGGTGGATATAAAGAGAACTAAATGGTCTGGCTGAACTTCCTTATAATTGTGACAGTACTAAGATTGACAGTTAATGATCTTGCATATGTGAGAAGAGTAGTATGAGAATTGGGAAGAAAATGAATTCAGCATAGCAATGAAGGAGTAAATCTCAGTTGCCATTTACATAAACTGTTTATTTGAGGTTTTTAGAAAATTATTTGCAGTGTGGTGTAAAAATGACTGTCTTGTATCTGATACTAAATGAGGAATACATTCCAGGTGCTGAGTTTTCAATGCAACAAAATTCTACAAACAAATACATCTGCCATCTGAAGACGGATTCATCAAAGTTTTTCCACAGCTTGATTTTTTTTTATAGAGATTTTCTCTGCTTGTCTCTTCCCGCTTAGCAATTGTGTTGGAGTACATATTCATATGAATTGTAAATCCTTTATTTTTACTTGTGCCTTAGCATTAGTGTTGGCCTACAAATCGGGTAATTGAGATGACTAGCCAAGTGATGTTAAAAGAGTAGTTGTTTATGTGGCTTTCACTCGTGGAAAGACTCTCTCCCCCTTATTAGATGCTTGCTCTGATGTCCTTGGTCCCTTTTGCACAAGTGACATGTGTATAGTGTTTATTTGACTGTTCTTCGTCATTTCACTCACTTCACTCCTTGTTATTGTGAGGATTTGTTCGTTGCCGTCAAAACCTGTGTTGATGAAATTTGATGTGCTATTTGTGTTTGCAGTGTGTTCATGTTGGCACAGCTGGTAGGTGTTTCTGAACTATTTAAGTATTCAGGTATACAAAATTGTTAAGGATATCAATTGCCTTTCTGACTCCTCAAGTGTCTTAGGGCTTATCTTTGACACATTCTTGAAGTGGACAATACACATTGTTCTGCTAATGACTGCTCTGTGATGGTTCATTCATAAATAAAGATTGGTTATAGCCATTCTGACAGCAAGAGCAGTGTAAATGGTAAGCAGTTGGCAATGTATATGCCATTGTAGGGGCTTCTTCAAGCTACACAATTGAGTAGGATGGTGGGAACAAATTTAGAGGTTACTAAATAAAACTCAGACTTTCCTTAACCTAATTTGTTATCTTAATATTACAGTGGGTCACTGACTTCCCTTAAACTAATTTGTTATCTTAATATTACAGTGGTCTGTGACCTTCAACCTTAACTCTACGTAACTCAACGTATACTAACTTAGCTTAACCTAGTACTATAGCTCATCAAAACTTATCCTTAGTTCCTTAATGTAACCTCTTATTATAATAATGTTTCCCCAATTGAAAGAGCCTTAATCTAATATATCAGTCTTGATCCACAGAAAGGAAATGCATCCAATGCTTGGAAGATAAATCTTCCACAAGTCTACTTGGGATTGTCCAACAACGATTATTTTGAGAACCAAATGTGTTTTTCTTTCTATTGAATTCTATATGCAACTTCCCCTGTTAGCCTGATTCACACACTAATTCCTCTCACAATGTTTTTCTAATGTCCTTGAGATGCTTCTACAACAATCACGTTATAGTGTCTTGCATTGTCATTATCTACTGGGAAATTGAATAATATACTTGCTGCGGAGCAGGACAAACATTCAGTTACACACTCACAAACATAAAATAATAAAAATATTAATTCATAAAAACTAAGCTTAGACTATCGTGCCATGGGGTAGTATCCTGGTTTTTAAAAGAGGGTTTTATTGTAACTCTGTTATACATAGGGAATCTAGGCTTTATTTGGCACAGAAAAGTTCTGGAAACTTTGCTGATCTCTGTAACATTGTTCTTACATACTACAGCAGCTCGATATATTGTTCTTTTTTCCTGTTTTTTTTCTTTGAAGGAATATGTTGTTTTAACTGTTCACTGCATGTCTGCACAATGAATGTTTATGACTCTGATGGCCCTGATTTTTCCAGATGGTGGATATTGATTGTTAAAAAGCAGACAATCTGTAGTTGGTTGAGTCTAGTATTGTATGAATGGTTTGGGCTGGCGGTGGAAGTTGCTAAGTATTGCTGCTTGTGAGTAAAATCAAAGTATCAGCCAGTTGCATAGTATTTCTTTCATCACCCTACATTGCCTGGCCTGTTAAATAGGAATGTTTTTGTGGTGCCCACTAGGTAAGCATCCAGATAGGAAGAAGGCACCCCACCAAAATAGAAAGCGGGAGAGATGGCAGGACTTGTTTCCCTTCATAACTGCTGTTCCAGATGCAATAGTTGGTCCCAGTGACAGGATGTTTGTGAAGGTTCAGTAGAGTCTGGGAAATCTTAAGAGTGGACATGTATCTCCAATCTCTTATTTCAGATACATACTTTCTGTTCTCTTGGAGTTTACTTCACAGATAAATGGTCTGTTAGGCTTAAAAAAATGTTTGCTCACCTTCTGTAATGTCTTATTTTCTTATCACAGTAACACAATAATTTGAAAGAAATGGTTTATTTTGCTGAAATCTTGCTGAATATGAAAAGAATTTTATGTTTCACAGGTACAAAAGCTCTTTGTCTTTGTCCCTGTTATTTTCTCCTTGCTTTCTTTCCTTTATATAATTTTTTCTTTCCCTTTTACATGTCCTGATTTCTTCCATATTTCACAAATTTATATTTGTATCGCTGGGAGTGCCTTCATCTCAGTTCTTCTGACTGGTGTATATCTTGTGTCTGCAGATAGATTTGAGGAAGGAGACCATTGATAGACAAAATGGGAAGAGGGGTGGAACTTCCCTACCCTGTGGAGGCCACACCAATTAGTATAACCATCAGATTTATTTATAATAAGTTTCCTGATTGCTTAGGCACAAGTGAAAATAATGTTTGTTTTCATGAAACTTGACAAGTACTGTAGAGTTTTCAGACTAAATTGGTGTTTTTAAATACATTTGTGCTGCTGCCATATTTTTAAAATCCATTCATGTGTTTTTTGTCATGGCAAAAAGGATAAGTAATTACTTTGGCTGTCTGAACATATTTGTGATTGCTTTTCTTTATAGGATTAATGGAGTAAGAATGTTTTTCTTGTAACTCTTAGCCCACAAGCAGGCATTTAGTTGTCAGGCAGTATACAAAGTAACAAAATGTTCCTCACGGTCGTGGATGCACATTAAAAAAAAAGCTAAGCAAATTGGCAATAATGTATATGTAGCAGTTTGTGTGCAGTAATTGTTTAATTTCAACCTTTTCTCATTATTCCAGATGTTCTGAGAAGTAAAAGTTAAAGAGAGAATTTCAGTTATATATGAGTAATTTAGATTACAGTAACTCAGTGCAAATATTAAGTACTGTAAATCATAGAAAGTTAGTGCTTCACAGTCTCGAAATTTTTTAACAAATTAGAAATGGTTTAGAGGAAATTTGATTGGTAAAGAAGACTCTTGGCTCTGTAGCAAATGTAAAACTGTATTTCTGGTGCTTATTTGCAAATGAAAGAATTTGTGTGTTTTGCCATAAATTTAGATTTGAAGGAAGTGTTAGATATGTCCATGGGAGGGAAAACATTGTAGCAAATGCTGTATCATTCATTATTCTAGATGTGTAACAACTTATGATGCTATACAGTAGAAGGTTTGAATTTCTAAAAATCCATTTATACTTTCTGAATGATATATTTTGCCCACAGAAAGAAAACATTTTGGTAAAGCCTCTGAGAGTAAATTGAGAACTTTTAAGTCATTATTTTTGTTTAACTATTGAACGCTGAATACTGTTAATGTCATAAAACCAGATTAAGACAAAAGAAAACTGATTCCTGTGGTCAGGTTTCAGAAGAGTTTTCTCCATTTTCCTTTCCAGTATGTACTTTATACCGTAGAGGGTTAGTGCCATCAGTGCACCCCATATGGTGCCTTGTAGGCATTACTTAAGGTTCCTTGCAGTGTCCCGTCAGCCCTAGCTGCAATCCGTTCAATTCCTTCTACTGTATCTCAGTTCATATCTTTCTTCCATCTTACTTTCCACCCTCTCCTAATTGTTTCATAGTGCAACTGCAAGGTTTTCCTCCTATTACACCTTTAAAACCTTTTACCCTCAGTTTTCTTTTTGTTTCAGTCATTTTGAATCCCTACTTTCTCTTTTGTTATTGGTATTCTGTTCTTTGGAATCTTTGCAGGTCTGCTTTGTATATTCCAAGTAAAGAATCACATATGGGGTTAGTGTTATTACATTATTATTATTAATTTTGGTCCATCACAGTCATCCTATTCGACTTCTTGGGGTTTTATAGTATGGGGTTCAGGTTGCATCCTAGCAAGCATTTATCATTTTTCTCACTGTATGTGCAGTTCATAGTAGCACACTTTTCTATGAGTCCTGGAGCTACCCATCCTAATTTTTCCTCATTCCTTTACATATCTTTCAGTTTTCACTACTACAATTTCACTGGCATATTTATCCTCATTTTTTTCAGGTCTTGATCTTATAATTTTTTCTCTCTCATCTACTTTGGTGTCCCATCTTGATTTGATACTTTTTGATTTTAAATTCACGTCTGGTCTATGGCACTTTCACCCTATCTGTTCTGTCATAGTCCCAGAGGATCTTTGCCTGATCGTTTCTCAGTCACTCCCTCAGGTTTGTTCATATTGGTGTTTGTACTACAGAAACAAGCCAGCTTGTGAATGCACCTGCTCCAGTGGAGGGCTTTTTCATCATGTCTTTTTGTAAGTTCTTGCAAGCACCGGACATTCACTTGCTATGTGGTTAAAGTCTCGTCTTTCATTTTGTCCCATATGGGCGAGATGTTATTTTGCTGTTCTTTGGACATAGTTCTTAGGGCCTGATCTTGTGCTGCTGTTAGCATTCATTGTTTCCTTCTTGAGTTCTCCTCTGTAACCATTGCCATGTTTCATCACTGGCCAAAGATAATTTTTCTCAGTATTCCTTTATTTGTTTGCCATTTGAGCCAGATTATCTCCTCATATATTATTTGGGATGAATCTTTTCTACTTTTAAAGTAGCTTCCCATCTCCTCTCTGTCTTACTGGTTTTCAGATATTGCCCCAGTGCTCTGCTCTAAATGTTGAAGTAAGTCCTCTATCCAAATAATAAATTTTATTATGTAAAGTCTTCTGTATTTTTTTGTAATGACTGCTATTCTCAGTTTTCCAGTTTTCTGGTCTATGGTGCATAATCAGCCTTTGTTCACTCCACTATTCTGTACTGTCAAAGATAACTGAACTGCCTCTCACTTTGCATTATGCTCCATGAGTTTGATTTGAGTATCCTTAAATTCCTCACAACATTGTACTTTTTATATTCTCTCCAGTCTCTATTTGTAGGACTCTCTGTTTGATGCTTTAGTCTGGTAGTTTAAGTTTATTGTTACATTGCATTTTTGTATGTTGACCAAGGCTCATTTTTCTATTCCAAACCCCATCCTGGTGTCCTCAGTTTTTACAGTCTGAATTAGGTATCTCTTTGTCCTTACCATACAGCTTGATGTCCATGAACATCAGACAGTCTTATTCTTCTTGAGTTGTAGCAGCATCCATTTTATACTTTTGTCATGGGGAATATGTCTGAAGAGTTTATTTGAAAGATCCCATCTCCTGATTTAAATTGCTACTCTAGTTTATCAGATTTTGTATTCCAGTTTTATTGTTTTTGTTATTGAAATTATATTTTCAGGCATTCTATTTCTTTGTTGTTATTGGTTTTGTTCTTGAATCTCAATCCATGCTTAGGTTGTTTCTCCTTTCTCTTACTTGTTCTTCTTTGAAGATTAACTGGTCTTTTGTGTTGACTTCCTTCTGCATTATTTCTGTTGGTGGGGATTATTATTATTATTATTATTATAATGATTATTATTAGTAATTATTATTATTATTATTATTATTATTATTATTATTATTATTGAAGATAAACCCCTATTCATATGGAACAAGCCCACAGGGCCATTGACTTGAAATTCAAGCTTCCAAAGAATATGGTGTTGTTTGAAAGAAGTTATAGAAGATGATAGGAAATCATATTTATGAAAATTCCATGTATTCTGGTCAGTCCTTAAATGACTACATAGTTCTCCAGCTGGTTTGAACAAGCTGTCTGTTACGGTGTTGCTATCTTGAGATACCACATTCTCTGTTGGCTCTTTTGTCTTAACAGTACCCTTCAGTTCATGTTCATTCTCTTCATTCAAAAAAATCTCTCTTTATTGCTTCCATTCTGCTATTTTTTCTTGCTTTCCTTTTGCTTTCTTTCCTTTGGCTTTCTTTCATTTTGAATTTCATTTGTCTTTACACATCCAAGTTTCTGTTTCAAGCATATTTTTCTTTTGTTTCATTCTCGCATAATCATCATTATCATCATCTTTGCCTCCTGGGCACCACCTCTTCCCCTCAGTGCACCTCATGTGGTGCACTGTAGGCATTACTCAAGGTTCTTTGCAGCGTCCTTTCGGCCCTACAACCCCTTTTTTTCCTTTGACTGTACCTCAGCTCATATTCTCTTTCCACCATCTTACTTTCCACCCTCGTGGCGCAACTCCGAGGTTTCCCCGCTACACCTTTCATGCCTTTTACTGTACCGGTATTTAATTTTCTTCCTTCCATCTTACTTTCCTCAACCCTCTCCTAACAATTGTTTCATAGTGCAAGCTGCAAGGTTTTCTCCTGTTACACCTTTGTAACCTTTTACTCTCAATTTTCTTGTCAGCACTGAATGACATCATAGGTCCCAGCACTTGGGAATTGGCCTAAATTGTATTTTGTATCATTTCTCAATAAATGCACAAGTTTCTTCAAGTGCGCATTTACCTATTTTCTATTGGTTTAGTCTGAGACTTTCAAAGTTATTTCTTTGAGGGGCAGCTACAGTAATTGTGGTAACATTCTTTTATTAAACATTTTCTTGGTTTTTTTAGCATTTTTGTCATTGTTTTAGCCAAATGCAAAAACCATTAATCTAGTTTATGCTTGCAATGCAGTTGTTCCCATATTTGGGAGAACTTATATTTTGTGCAATGTGCTGTAGGTTATGTGCTTTCGTTTTTTAATATTCAATAAATGGCCTCAATACTGATTTGATAAAACGTGTTGATTTTTTATGCAATTAGACCCTCACCTCTACCATGTACTCTGTTTGGATTTTTCTTTGTGGCATAAAGAAGACTTCATTGAACTTTCATGTCAGTGTTGGTTTGAATTTTGTGCACAGAATTCATACCAACAGCTAGTGATGTTTTAACACCAAAGTTCCACCTTTATGGATTGATATGTAATGAGTTCATTAAAAATACTCGTAGTAGCATGAGTCTTGAAATGGCGAAACAAATCCACGGTGTTTATGGGTATATATATATTAAAAAAGAAATCTTTACAGAGAGCTTTCAGTTATCTTTCCGATTCCCCTTTTCAGTCTCAGATTGAAAGGGGAATTGAACAGATTCCCGAATGTTCTCTGTACAGATTTATTTTTGAATATATTTCTCTGTACAGATTTATTTTTGAATATATTTATACACATAAATAACTGTGGATTTGTTTCTCCAATGAGTTCATTCCTCACTCATCTGCTACTTGCTCTTTCTGCCCAATTTCCCATTTGATCCAGGCCTTCTTTTATCTGTGTCCTTCCTCACCTCATTTCCATGCCAACGAATTTTTGCACGAAATGCTCTGCTCCCTTCTCATCACATGTCAGTCTTTGATTTTGAGCCTTTGAAGTCCCAAGCATCTGTCCCTAGATGTTTAATTCCTCAGTTCCAGAGGTTCTTTATTCCTTACACCGTTGGACACTGTGGAACAGTCTCCCTGAGGATGTTGTGCAATGGAACCTCATAAGTTGAGTCGAAGATGCAATGCTTTACTACCATAAAGCAGTTCTCCCTGTATTCTATAACTTAGATTTTTATCTATTTATTTATTAATTTGTTCATTTATTTTTTCTCTTCTAATAACTGATCTCTTCTTTCTGATTTTCATAAAACCTGTTTCTTCTTTCCAATGGACACCATATTCTTTGGAAGCTTCATTTTCAAGTCAATGGCCCCTGTGAGCTTATTCCATATGAATAGGTTTCATCTTCTAAAATAATAATAATAATAATGATGATGCCTAACACTGCCTTATGGATTTTTTGTAATCTAACACTGCATGGATTTTTTGTAATCTAACAAAAGCTATTGAGGTTCTGTAATAGTCATAGGATAGAGGGGATTAATGACATCATAGATTTGTCATCTGCT
The DNA here is from genome assembly GCF_040412425.1 of Macrobrachium rosenbergii. Lineage (NCBI taxonomy): Eukaryota > Metazoa > Arthropoda > Malacostraca > Decapoda > Palaemonidae > Macrobrachium > Macrobrachium rosenbergii. The sequence continues at coordinate 35,003,579 of NC_089743.1, forward strand.
GTATTGTTAATCATTAATGAAATCTAGTGTGACTGCTATGTCATTTATTTGTGAGAAAGGAAATGCAAAAGTTGTAAAGGTTTTACATGTTTATCTATCACCATATATGTTTTAAAAGTTAGAATGAATATTCAGGGCTTTCTTTGCAGCATCGTGTTTTTTCCTTTCCACTTGATCACAGAATAATGAATTTTATTGTAACTTAGAAAATGTAAAAGGTTTGTTACGTGTACAAGTATGTTTTGAATTTTTTTTTTATTGCAAGGTATTTTAGTTTTCTTTCTAATAAATTTTTTGTGAGTTTTGTTAACCTGTATCCATCCATCTCTCTCTCTCTCTCTCTCTCTCTCTCTCTCTCTCTCTCTCTCTCTCTCTCTCTCTCTCTCTCTCTCTCTCTCTCTCTCTCTCTCTCTCTTGAGTACATTCAGAAATAAATTTTCAGACTTGTTAATTTTCACATGTATTACAGTCTTCCTGTTATACTACTTTACCAATGCCCTTTTTTTTTGTTGGTCTGGGGTAGTGCCATCAGTGCATCTCACATGGTGCATTTTAGGCATTACTTAAGGTTCTTTGCAGCATCCCTTCGGACCCTAGCTGCAACCTCTTTCATTCCTTTTACTGTAGTTCCGTTCATATTCTCTTTATCCCATCTTACTTTCCTCCCTCTCTGAACAATTGATTCATAGTGCAACTGCAAGGTTTTCCTCCTGTTACACTATTAAAACCTTTTTACTTTGTAAAAATTTCAGCTTGAATTATTCTCAGTCTTCCCTTTGGCCTTGATTTCATATTCCTTTTTGCTGGTCTGAGCAGGGAGACCAGCTGTACAATTACTAGTCTAAAGTTTCCTATTGATGTTTATTATAATGTTTGGCTTACTTTATATATTGCAAGATATTTATCTTTCTTTCATTGTAGCATTTCTTGGTTCTTTGCAAGTACAAGTTAGCTTTGTGGATATGACTGAGCTGAAAGTAATTGTAATGGGTGTTGGTTGAATTCTTTATTGTATGACAGAAACTGTTTTACATGTGTTTTCTCATTATTGATTTTAAAGTGTCTTCCTCAGAGTTGTTTTGAAGGGTACATCATTAATTTTTCCATGACCTTGAGATCCAGGGTACAATTTCTTTTGTGAACCAGTTAATTTTTTATATATAAAGCTCTTTGGCTTTTTCTGAGGATTTTCCAATAACAAGCATTTTTGAGGTGACAAATCAATACGTATACCTTATTATCTTGTCATCCCCCTTATCTTTTGGTTGACCTAGTGCTGTGAATAGAACAGTTTTCTTTGCATTCCTTCCCACAGTGGGAATCTCATCTTTGCCCGGGGTATACTCACTTGGTAAATTTCGTTATGTTATGTAGTTTACACAGTATGTATAGCTCGCTTTCAGGCCTACATCCCTCTCTCCCTTGTGACTAGAAGGATTTTGCCTTAATTTCCCAATTCCTGCTGGTGTCCTGCAGGGATGTTTCCACTTTGCTTCTAACTAACGTTTCGCAGTGCTAAACGTGTTATCCCATCGAAGAGCACCAGCTTGCATCACCTGTTTGCATGCAATGTTGTCACACTATACAATACTATAAGGTTTTCTTTCCCTTAACTGTACGATTGTTGAATGGTCATCACGACACTAATATTGATACTGATTTTCATAACAGTCCGAGACCGTTGCGTTAATAGCTGTCTTTCATTGTTAATGGTTTGTTAAGTTACTACAACTTTTATTTGCTTTGGAAGCAAAGTGCCTAACAAAATTTAGATGTGAGTGTTTGATTGGTTTGTATATTAAAATTAATTGTAACAGTATACATGATTACTATCCATCCCATGATGGTTCCAGCTAGGAAATTAAAACCCTTAGATGTGTCAGTTTTGGTAATATTAAAAGTAGATGCAGTAGTCCAATGTCTCAGAGGAACCAAATCATACCCTTGGTTAAGTCTGCTTCTAGGAATTCGTATCACCCACGGATGTATGTGGAGTATTTTATATATATATTTGGGGATGGAAACTGTTCTTCCTGGTTGAGTTGAATAATAGGCTTCTTTCAGGTTTATCAGTGACCGATCTCTTACTTGCAGCTTTTAATTCATTTTAGCATTGCCACAATGGCCTGTACTCAAGGTGACCCATTCTAGACATGACTGCTAGAAACATTTTTGGCTTTAGAAGTAATTTGCTTTCATTACATAGACCAGCATCCCCTGTAGGGGTGGGTTACTGGTTCAGTGCACCTCCCAGTGCACTGTAGGCACGTACTTAGGTTCTTTGCAGCATCCCTTCGTCCCCTAGCTGCAAGCCTTTTCATTCCTCTAACTGTACATCCGTTCATAATCTCTTTCTTCTTCCATCTTACTTTCCTAACAATTGTTTCATAGTGCAACTGAGGGGTTTTCCTCCTGTTACACCTTTCAAACCTTTTTACTCTCAATTTTCCTTTTCAGCATGAAATGAGCTCACAGGTCCCTGCGCTTGGCTTAGACCTAAGTTTTATATTTCGTTCATTATACACAGACCAGCAAAAAGGCATTGGTGAAAAGTGGTTGAATTTTATCCGTGCAACAGGAACATTAAAATTTTTCACAATTTCATCCTAGTCTCCATATTTCTCTTTTTCTGACTTTTTGCCTGTTAACTTCTCCCAAACAGCCATGTTTATGAAAAGAGAAATCACTGATGCACAAATGCCATTTTTGGCCGTCTTGTTAGGCAACAAATTCCCGATTTCCAAATTAACTTTTATAGTGTTAGTGAATAATGCGGCTCACATTATCATGTGAACTGTATTGACCTGTGCTATCTAGTCATTCTTATTATATTAACTTTATTTTGGTATTATGGTGTCTGTAACCACCGTTGGGATAGGTTTTGATTACTGTGACGTGCTTACAGTATGTTGTCAGATAGGCCGCTTGCACTTCTATCTTGTGTCCTGTAGACATTATAAGGTATGCATTCCCTGCTATTTGTGATTAATGTTGTCCTGTATATCTTTTTTGTCCATTTGTGATCACAAGGGTGGACTTATATTCCAAGGTATAGCTCCTCTTTTCTCTAAGAAGCAGTTTTTCATGCAAAGTTTCCTTTTCATGTTTTCTTAAGTCTGTTGTGTATGCAATTTGGATGTAACCTTAGTCTTAGACCTTGACATCTTAGATGACTTGACAGTTCAAGTAGCAATTGTTTATGGAACCTCATTTGGCCCTACATTTTTTTTTTTTACCTCATCTAATATGCATTTTTATTTTGAGCTTTGTCTTGTTACTCTTCTTGTTGACACAGCAGCTCTCAGGCTCAAAACAGCCAGCTTTAACTGAACCTTGTCCTGTAGATCAGTGAAGCCAGTCTTATATATTTTCAGGATTGTTTTGTATTATCATCAGTACCAGCTTCTTTTGAAAATGTACTGTATAACAAAGTAGTGTTCCAGAGCAAACCTTCACATCCTCGCAGGCCAATATTGAGACAAAGCCGTGCTTTCATCGTTTATGTAATAAAGGTGACACCACTATTTGTGTGACTCAGTCGTTTTGCATAGGTCTTTTACATCACCCACTCGAACCTTGATTTACACTTGCCAGTCTTAGTGACTTGGTCAGGTAGGTACAACACCTTGTATAGTTTGTCCCTGTGGGTTTTGCCACAGCAGTCGTAACATCAGCGGAGTTTATGGCTTATAGAATGATGTAATGCTTTCCATGATCCTGCAAACTTTATTAGAAAAATCTTATCAAAATTTGTGTGGTGTAAGGCCATTGTTTTCTTGATTCAGTATCTCCGAAGAGAAATACTTGAATAGCTGGATACAGATATTGACGTCCTTCAGATATTCCCCTTGCTGATACCAGTTTCGTTAAAGCTATCTCAGTTCTTCCTAAACAAAGTTTCCTTTGCCTATCACAGGCAGAGTCTCAGGTGAAACTATCACCTTTACTCCCCTCTTTAACTTGTATTTACTATTCTTAAAGTGTATAGACAGTTATAAGGTAACAGTTTGAGAAACACCTTCATCCTTGCTGCTGAGTGGCTCTAGAATGTCAAAATCTTGTGACAAGGGGGCTGGGTCTCTTGGATGTAGGTTTCAAGTTCTGGTAAACTTGAGGTCGTTTTGGAAATCACGAGTTGATTTGGTTTGCTGTTAAGACTGACAAAAATGGGCATTTGTAAAGCTGAAAGGTTCATGCAAATTTTGGAACATGGTTATTCTCTCTCTCTCTCTCTCTCTCTCTCTCTCTCTCTCTCTCTCTCTCTCTAATCTCTCTTGTAATGTAAAAGAATCTCTCCATCACTCTTAATATTTCTTTGTAGTGTGGTAAAAATCTCTCTACTAATATATCTTGTAATACTTCTTGTAGTGTGGTAAATCTCTCTCTCTCTCTCTCTCTCTCTCTCTCTCTCTCTCTCTCTCTCTCTCTCTCTCTCTCTCTCTCTCTCTCTCTCTCTCTCATATTTCCTTACTTCAATTAGTGTGGTAATTCGCTTCTAAAGTAAATATTTCTTGTAAAATGTGTAAAATTTCTCTCTCTCTCTCTCTCTCTCTCTCTCTCTTCTCTCTCTCTTCTCTATCTCTCTCTCTTTTCCCTGGCTAATATATCTTCATCTCTTCATTGTAGTGTGGTTAAGTAAATCTCTCTGATATTTTTAATACTCTTAAGAGTATATTTCTAATATTGCAAATATTATTACATTGTGGTAAACCTAAAATCTCTCTCTCTATCTCTCTCTCTCTCTCTTTCTCTCTCTCTCTCTCTCTCTCTCTCTCCTCTCTCTATCTCTAAGAAAACTGGTGGTATGTGGATAATTTAATGTAAAAATTGAATTCTCTCTTCTGTCCCTAATAAATTACATGAAACTTTGTGAATTAGTGAATGAATTAATCAGGTCCCAGTTTTTGACCAAAATTTCTAATCCATTCCATTTTATTGGTCAAACTAGAAATCTCTCTCTCTCTCATTTTTGAATGAACTCTCTCTAGTCTGGCTAAATGATCTCTCTCTCTCTCTCTCTCTCTCTCTCTCTCTGAAAACGGTCTCTGGCAAAAAATTTAATTTAGTGAAATACTAGTGATAAACATGGTCTTTCTCTCTCTCTCTCTCTGTTCTCTCTCATTAAAATTTTGTGTTATAGAAAAGCAGTTAATCGACTTCATGCTAAATGACTTCAGAGACGAATGAACCTAAAGGTTCTTTAATATGAACGTTTACGCTTTGTCCCTGACATTCAATGCAGCAATCCTTTGTGACGTCATAGGATGGGAAATGGTCCATTTAAATGAGTCAATCGAAAAACGTCATTGATTGACACATAGGGAAGGACATGATTACTTAATAGGTTGTAAATGTTAAAGATAGTCCCTTCAGGTTGAAAAAGGCAAACTTAAACATACAGGATGACGCCGTCGTAGGACGAATGAATTGTCCGTAAATCGATAATCCATCCAAAGTTTGTGATACTTGACCTTGAAATGGTTCAATTTCCGTAGTTGAGACGTAAGCTATCATGGAAAACATTATGAAGGGCAAGCATAAACAATGACGTCATCGATGACCCTTTAAAAACGTTGATGGGACGTCATCAGGTTTTGTTTACGTCATTAAAATGACAAAGCTCATTCGTAAACGCAGTCATAGGCTGACGATTTTGACATTAAAGCAGAAATGGTAGGAAATGGTCCATTAGAATGAATTATGGAAAAATAGTAATCGAATATTACCGTATACTGATAATGGTAGGTAGCCGATGTTCATTAGAGATGAATATTGAAATGGGCAAACGTTTCTGTTAGGTTGAAGGTGGCTAACGTCATTTATAGTGAATGAGAAAGGCGATAGAACTTGCCAGATGACGTCATCGATGGACGTCGTAGCACGTTGGCGTCAAGGCTGTGACACGTAAAATTTTCATAACCAGTTGTGACGTCAATGTTGTGCGTAATCTTGTTTAAGATAACTATGTGTATAAGAGGAAATAAAAAATAAAATAACGGACAGTCTTTTATTTATTGAAGAAAATTTTAGGAAACAGGTTTGATGGTTTTTTTTTATCCTTGGAGCCAGCATTGCAATGTTCTAAAGGGAGAAATGCCCTCAGCAGGAGGTATACAGCCAGTTGGTTACCATCTTTGAAGTCGACCCAAAGGGGGCTGTTGTTTTCTGAGCTGATTGGCTGAGAGATGGGAAAAAGCCTCGTATATATACTTCCTTGTGCTTCTTTCCCAGCTGTACTTTTTTCTATGCCACTAATGAGGAACGCTATATAGACCCTTTCAAATGTCAAAGAAAACTTTAAGTACACCAAGTCCAAGATGGGTGTGGTCAAGTTACCGATGAGACAAGCCTTAGCTGACGTTCGCTCTAAAAGGCTGTGATTTCGTACTTAGGCAAATGCTTATTTGGAGTGTCATGTTTATTGAAACATGGCGTGAAAACCCGTAGAATTGTAACGCCAGAATTTCGTCTCGAAGCATAATGGCCAAAAAAAATGTTAAAGTCCAGTTCCTCTGTGGATAACTGAGTAAGAAATCTACGGATGTAAACATACATTCTGACATTCCGCTTCCCGTTTTCATTGAGATTTCGAAACAAAGAGTTTCTCACGTCGTCTTAGCCAGAAAATGAGTTTTCTTTTATTCAACCCTCATAGAAAACGGAGCAGGAACAATAAGCAAAAGACACTGAAGATTATGTCTCGAATAAGAGCCATCTGAATTCTCTGACCTTGACACAATTCATTTGACTTAGATCAGTAGACTTTTTAATTGTAAATATTATTTGATACTGGTATCTATATATAATGGAAAATTAAATTTGCCTGATTCTGACATTTTCTCATGTAAATTCGATGATGCAATGCTTTTAATTGAACTTGTAAAACACCAAGTTAACGATTAGAGGGTCATTTTTTGACCAGAGAAATCATTGAAAGATTTCGGTTTGACAGAACTCGTAAAGTGGGCAGTGTTATAGAATTATGCACACAGTAATTGATTGATAATTTACTGTATTTTCCAGCATATTTTGCTTATTTTCAGTTTTTCTCAAATTCACATTTTTGCAGCTTTCTCGTATTTTATGCTATATATTTGCTTACTTTATATTTTCAATTAAAAATTTAACTGCGATTTTAGAGATTTTAATTGATTAGCTTATTAACATTACATGCACCAAAATATTTAGTAAAATAGACCTAAATTTTTAACTTTTAATTCAACCCATTCATTCAAAATTTTTAAGTCATACACTTATGGTGTTATTTTCTGAATACGTGATATTTCATCTACAAGATTTATTTGAAAAGTATTGAATATTCATTTATAATCTCAGATGTCTTTCTGAACAAGAGAATCACAGGAATTTCACAAGTAAACCAAACATAAGCTAATTAATTTTATTTTACTTCAAATTACAAGTCATCCTCAAGTCTTTTGTTACAACAAAAGCAATCAATTACACCAAGACACATAATACAGTCCCTCCAAAAGCAGACAAGTGACCTAAACCCTTCAGGTGGAACAAGTGCGCCTTGAGGCACCCTCCCAAAAAACAAACCACCACTTCGTCTTATAGGCCTAATGACACCATTCAATGTAAGTGATTGAGTCAGGTAAATGGTCAGAGACGTGCAAAGCTAATGTCCTCCTGCCCCGTTCTTCCTCCCCCAGCAGGACAGCAGGTCGGACTAACGTCAACCTTCACCGTACACGTGGACCACCGGGCCACTTTAGGTTCTGTGTGATACACCTTACAAAAATCCATCCCATTGCCAGGTAATTTGGGAGGAATGTCCAGCACCTGGCTGGGACATTCCTTCGGTTGTTTTGAAGTTTGAATGTCTTCTCAAATCTTTCAGTTTCAGTTTTTAAAAGTCTTAGAAAGGCAATTTTATGCTGGTCTCCAGAACAGGGGTGCAAAAGACACAATGGTGTCATGTAGCTCACCAAATACAAGACTATTAAAATTTCTGTCTTATCAGAAGAGGGCCACGTGATTAAAAATAGCCCAAAAATGAAAATTCTGTTCAATACTGAACAAGAAAACCACGTTTTCATGCTGCTCACAAGAACAGGCTTATACATTAAAATTACTGTTTCACATACTAGAGTAGAGCCACAGAACACCAGAAACTGCAACTTTGTATTGATCCACCAGTACAGGGCCACAGAATAATGTACATTCCCTTTTCAAATGAGTACTGGTTAGGAAAATCTTTATGAAGGATTACTGATTTTAATTTAGACACCATACCTCAAGACTTGCCTTTAAATGCTAATACTAAACCACTGACAAACCAAGTTTCAATAACTGTTTGATACTCTAAATTTTCTTGGCCTCTTATATTATCTGTTCGATGACAATTGCACACTTCTTAAAGACCTTTATAACAATAATGTAGTTTTGTACGATTCTTACATTTGTTACATATAGAGCTGAAACATAGCTATCATCGAAAGTGTCAACTCAATTTTGCGGATTTTTATCACTTAGTTGAAAGAGAATTACCCATGCTTTTTCCCGTTCCAGTCACTAATTACAATTTCCCATGTTAATGGACCCCTAATTCTTGACGATGTGGGCACCCTTGTCACCAGAATTACAATGAGAATACTAAACTTCAGTTCTTGTGATTACTATTAGGCAAAAAACACTCCGGAACTGACAGAATTTCTGGGTAAAATAAATTAACCGATTCAAATTCTGTGGAAAAAAACTCTCTGTAACTAGCATTTCCTGGTCTAAGAACTCTTTCTAGCTGACAAACTTTGTAGGCAGTGATTTAAATGGAATGAAAAACACATACTGATTAAATAACGTCGAAAACTGACGAGCAAGCACTGTCAAGTAAAATGTCACAAAACGACACTCTTTAGGTCAGAAAGTCTCCAATTTCTGAGCAGAAACCAACTCTCCCAAAATGATCCATTCTGTAGGCAAATGCACACCTGTACAAACATTTCTCACAAACTAACAAAGTTTGTAGAAAAAACAAAAACTTTCCTAACAAAAATTCACTATCCTGAGAAAGAAAACCGAGTCTCTGTGCTGAAAACTTACAAACCAAAATATTTCCTATCCGAAGAATCACAAACTAATGATTTCCAGATAAAGCCAAAATATTAACCTGAATCAGCAGAATTTCTTCATACAAAGCTCACCCAAACTAACTGACTTTCTTTATACAAGCCTCACCAAAACTAACAGACTTTCTTCATAAAAACCTCACCCAAACTAAAAGACTTTCTTCATAAAAACCCCACCCAAACTAACTGACTTTCTTCATAAAAACCTCACCCAAACTAACAGACTGTCTTCATAAAAAAAACTCACCAAAACTAACTGACTTTCTTCATAAAACCTTACCCAAACTAACAGACTTTCTTCATAAAAACCTCATCCAAACTGACTGACTTCTCCATAAAACGTCACCCAAACTAACAGGCATTCTTCTTAAAACCTCGCCCAAATTAAGAGACTTTCTTCATAAAAACCTCACCCAAACTAACAGACTTTCTTCATAAAAACCTCACCCAAACTAACAGATTTTCTTCATTAAAACCTCACCCAAACTAACAGACTTTCTTCATAAAAAACTTCACCCAAACTAACAGACTTTCTTCATAAAACCTCACCCAAACTAACAGATTTTCTTCATAAAAACCTCACCCAAACTAACAGACTTTTTCTTCATAAAACCTCACCCAAACTAACAGACTTTCTTCATAAAATCCTCACCCAAACTAACAGACTTTCTTCATAAAAACCTTATCCAAACTAACAGACTTTCTTCATAAAAATCTCATCCAAACTAACAGACTTTTTTTATAAAAACCTCACCCAAACTAACAGACTTTCTTCATAAAAACTTCACCCAAACTAACAGACTTTTAAAACCTCATCCTAAAAAAACTTTACCCAAACTAACAGACTTTCTTCATAAAAACCTCACCCAAACTAACAGACTTTCTTCATAAAAACCTCACCTAAACTAACAGACTTTCTTCATAAAACCTCACCCAAACTAACAGACTTTCTTTATAAAACCTTACCCAAACTAACAGACTTTCTTCATAAAAACCTCACCCAAAATAACAGACTTTCTTTCTTCATAAACTTTCTTCACCAAATTAAACAGACTTTCTTCATAAAAGTCAAAAACAGACTTTCTTCATACTACCCAAACTAAAACTTTCGTGGCAAAAAACACCTCTCAAAATAAGTAATTAGCACAATGGTCAAAAAAGAAAAAAACACTTCCAACTAACACTTTCTTGGGAAAATCCTCCCCCACAAACAAAGAATTTTAATTAAGAGTTCTCCAAAATAGGAGACACTTTACTGAAATTTTTTTTTCTAAAGATACATATTTTTCAGGCACACTTTTTAGAAAACTCTCAAGAAATACAGACTTTACTTCAACTCATGAAAAACATTCTCCAGGCAAAAATCTCCCAAACCTAGAAGACTCCCAAACCAGAGAGCATCACAAACTAACAATTTTTCTTGGCAAATCACACATAAAATAAGTCTTTACATCCATTAACCATATATTTAACTTTTGTAACCAAAACAAATGAACCAAAAGACTTTCTTGCCAAAATTTCCAAACCAGAAGACTTCCTACCTCAAAAATACAAACTTAGCAAGGTTTTCTCAGGCAACAACAAACAAATAAACAATTCCTAGCAAGAAAAACAACTAACAGTCTTCAAGGAAATATCACGAACAGACAAACTTTCTACAAAAATAAATAACACGTTAACAATTTTTATGCAAATACTCACAAATCTTGAAAGCCCCAAAAAGCTAAAGCTAACAGACTTCCTGAAGGCAAAACAGGCACAAACTAACAGACTACACGAATACAAAAGCATCACATAAACATTGAGAATGAAAATATGTCACATACTATCAGAATGACTTTTGGGAGAATTACACAAAACAGTGAACTTTCTAAACCCAAAACTATTACAAATCATCAATCTGAATACAAGAATCTAAAAACAGGTTTTCTGAAAGTAAAGCATCATGAAGAACCAGACTTTCTCAGACCAAGTTTCACAGATCAACAGACTTTTAAAAGTGAAAGTGCCACACAAGAACAAACTTCCTAAATCAAAAGTGTCAAAACAAACTTCCTGAATCATCAAAACCAAAAGAAACTTCCTGCAACAAAATAACAAACAACATGTCCTGAAATGAGAAAGTATCATAGACCAACAAACTTTCTAAAACCTAACAGACTTTCTAAACAAAAATCTAGCTTAAAAAAAAGACTTCCTGAATCCTAATTGATCTTAACCAAGTTTTTTACCTGAATCCTGGACTTGTTTCAAACATCAGCAAGCACATACTTTGATTTAAACTTTGTATCACATACTCAGACAGTACTAATGATGATGACTCATGATTCTACCATCGTGCACTGAAAAGGCTGCCCAAGTTATCGGGAGAAAGGCCTAAAGCCTTAACTCCACCAAATGATTTCCCAATACCAAATTCCGCTGTCACCAACAAATTGTTGGCTACCAAATTCTGTCACCACCTAACATTCGAATATCAGTTTTCACCAAGTAACACTTCAGAAGACCAGACTATCAAAAGCACTAAATAATCAACACCAACTATCACGAACGAATTCCGTCAGTGTTCCATATTGCACTGTCAAACCAAACTCTTCCTTAGTCCAAAACCCAAACAATACAAACTGATGTGAATCCCATATACAGACCGAAAAAAAAACAATCCAATCATTATGTACCTTGAACATCACAAGGTAGACATTATCAAGATTTGCTGTGGACCAAAGTTTATCATCACGAATAAGAAATATAAAATTAATGCACAACTCTTAATTTACAAACTGTTTCTTAACAACACTCTCTAAACATCAAACTTCAGTCTTTAAATTCATCATATTCCAGAATTTTACTATCGTCGACTAATATTTGGAACTCCAAGGCACCACGAACAAGGACTTAATTAAGACAGAAAACCACAATGATAAAAAAGACGCGTATTCAATCCTTAACTGCATATCGTTGGTAGGCTTCTTGAAAACATTTACTAATGTCAATATTATCTGATTCGACCTTTACAATAAAATTCCAGAAGATCAAAAAGAAAATCAAAATCGACTGACATCTTCAAAGTTTAATTGCACATCAAGGTAAAACTCAGGGAAATTTCAAACCTACATCATGACCAGTGTCTTAAATCAAGTCACAAAAGATCAGTAAAAGTTAACTGTAAAATCAGTCGAGATTCGACTTCAAAGACAATTTTGGATCAGTGAAGAAGCTATACCATCTAAATATCTGCAAATCAATAAAATCAAGTCACATACTCTCCCAGCAATAAATGCCCCAACCAGAACCACCATTACGTAACAACCTCACATCAGGGACATGCATCTCAATTCTAAGAGCCAACACAAAGCTCACTCAATCAGTATAACATGTTCGTTGTCTACAAACTTTCAGTGGAAACCTGTGAACATCTGAAGTCAAGAAACCATCACAAACTGACGCAAACACAACAAAAATTGACATTACAGGTTCCTGTAACTTCTGTAATAAATGGCAACGAGCTTCTCCATAGCATCTGATTTATCTAAATCTTACCAAGCTTTGCACTTGTATACTTTCATATCAATTAAGCTTTACATCAGAAAGGTAACCTAATAATGAGGACAACTGCCTCATCCCATGACATGACGGGGGAAAAGCCACTGGTACAAAAATGAATCTCTTGAATTCAGTGAAGTCTAGTTATTACCTCACACAACCTCAAAATCCAAGCATGCCTTTTGGTAAGGCAATTGGTGATAGTATAATAACCTTTCCTGTATATCAAAGGCCAATTTATTATATATTACGCTTGTCAAATAACTTAGTTCCTTTCAATGTTAGGCCAAAGATTTCCATCAAAATTTTCTAAATTTTGGTTTTGCCTGATTAACTGACGATGTTATGAACTTGTAAGGTTTTATCACACAGACTGCTAACAATGGCCACTGTGGTATTTATCCTTTCTTTATTTCAATTACACGAATGTAATGTTTAGCCTAAGACGCGAAGGTGTTTAAGCCCCAGCTGGTACCCCCTTTTGAAAAAGACTGTATGTGTCTGAAATATAACTAAAAGTTTTGTCATATATTGACCAAAAGGATGACTTTGAACTTTGCAAATGATCTGATAGACTTACATCCTTTAAGACAACTTTTAACTTTTGTAAATATCTTTAAACTTTATAACTTTAAAGACATCTGACAGGATATAAATGATATTGAACACTTGAAAATAAACTTGTGAAGCATTATCAAGTAAATCACTTTAAAAAACCAGCATGTGATAGATACAGCCAATCAAATCCAACATCAGCAAAAGGACAAATTCTGCCCAAGAGAATTAGTTCTCTAATCTTGGTAAATGATGCTCTACAAGTTAGAACAACTCCATTACATCACAAAATTTACATGAGTTTGGCCAGGAAAGAGAATTTTAAACAACTGATCTAAGTAATTAACTTGAGAGCAAAATGTGACAATTCAGAATAAAATTTCCCAGAAATGAGGATTTTCTTGGAAAATAATCGAAGCATTTCAAGTCATGCATATAGAGATTTTTTGCATCATATGTACCAAGCAATTTTAGTCAATTATCACTGATCAAAATGAAGTCAGTTTTATGTATAAATATCTCTGAAGACAGATCTTATAACCCTATCCAAAATGCATTAGAAAATGTATACATTATAATCGTTTGTCTTTTGCTTAATGTTTCTCGTTTTCTACAAGATTAAATACATACAAGACTCAAATTCTGTAACAAGACTTTGGAGAAAATCCAGCATGAAATAGAGAAAAACAGAAAACAGAATGTCAAAATGTACAAAAAAATCATATATTTTCTTACTAGTTATTCATAGAAAAATGAACTAGGAATTTTTTTTTGGTCATTACACATCGTTTGATACAAAATTCTGGAGATAAAACTCTATAGGCTTACTACACCAGATCAAAAGACACATACAAAGCAAGAATTTGTTTAAGTACAAATACAGCAATATGAGTGAATAGGCCAAGGCTTGTCTTAGTAGTAACATTACCGCAGACCTCTTGGACTTCCTGTACATAAAATTTCCCTTTTGACAATTAAAATGGTTTAACATTCCCATTTGTGACATAGAAAAATTGGAAGACATCTGGGAAAGTACAAGGGAAGTATATACAAGGTTTTCCCCACCTCAGCAATCAGCTGTCAGCTCAGAAAACAACAGCCCTTTGGGTCAGCTTCAAAGTTGGCAACCAACTGGCTGTATACCTACTGCTGGGGGCAGTCTCTCCTTCAGGGCACTGCAATGCTGACTCCAAGAAGTCCTTTATTTTCTTTCCATTTCTTATATCTACACAGTTTATATATATGAGGACTTCTGTACTTCAGCTTACGTCCCCTAACAATAAACAACAATTCTTAGATTTCTTTAAAATGTTCAGGTTTACAAATTAATGTTTATTTCTTAAAGACACTGCTCTAGTTCTCACTTTGTACAAAGTACTACAAAAACCCTTCCTTCTCAAATAGTAACATGAGATGAAACTCACAACTTAATCACATTACAAAACATGAACTACTCAAAATTTGAGACAATAAAATTGCAGAATCCACTCAAGAATATTATGACAAAAGCAAGTATATATCTACATCCAAAGATTTACCCCTAAATTCCATACCCTACCAATATAAGATCCAAATATCTATGATCATGACACAACTGAACACTATAATTGTTTTAAAGTGATTTTAGACTTAAATTTATGTGTGAAAATGAGAGTGAGGTACTTAATCCCTGGGTCTGGAAGAAATGGCAAAATCTCCTTGGTGTGTAGTT
>NC_089743.1:35018976-35073976 GCF_040412425.1 Macrobrachium rosenbergii
GGGAAATTTCTACCCAAGCTATCTGATGAGATGGAACTGTTAAGAAAACTGACACATCAAGGTGTCAAGTGGGAGTGGACTGAGGTTCATGATAATGCTTTTTATAGAATTAAGGAACTGATCTCTACAACGCCTGTTTTACAGTATTATGATCCAAATAAGGAATTGACTTTTCAATGTGATGCCTCACAGAAAGGAATAGGTGCTGCTTTGATGCAGCGTGGCAAACCGGTAGCATGTGCAAGCAGAACACTAACAGATACTGAGACTAGATATGCCCAGATAGAAAAAGAGGCTTTGTCGACAGCCTTTGCTCTAGAGAAATTTCACGATTATAAATTTGGTAGAAAGACTTATGATAGAAAATGACCATAAACCACTTGAAACAATCATTCTGAAACCATTATGTAGGACACAAAAGCATCTGCAAGATATATTGATGAGAATTTTACAATATGATGTTGAATAAAGCATAAGAAAGGTAGTGAGATGCTATTGGCTGATTATTTGTCCAGATCCTATTTGCCTGATGATGGTGACTCAGTACCTGCCCTCATAGCAGCAAACGAAGCTCCCATCCACACTTACGGCACAACGACCTGGGCTATATCACCACGACGGGCCCACCAACCCATGCCAAGTTCCAATGTCTGTCCCCCCAGAAGTAACAAGATGCCAAATGAGCCTTCGCAGAAATGGAACACATGGGCGTCTGTAAAAAGGCATCAAGCCCGTGGGCGTCTCCCCTCCACGTGGTAAAGAAATCCAATGGTTCATGGAGGCCCTGTGGGGACTATCAGCACGTGAATTTGGTAACAACACCAGACCACTGCCCCCTCCCTAACATGCAGGACCTGACGGGCACCCTCCACGGAGCCAAAATTTTCTCCAAGATGGACCTACCAAGTCCCTGTACATCCCGACAACTTCCCAAAAACCGCCATCATCATGCCTTTCGGGAGTTACATATTTTCCTATTCCGCTTTCGGTCTCAGGAATGCAGGCGCCACATTCCAGCGCCTGATGGACACCATCTTGAGAGATCTGCCTTCCTGCAATTGCTACGTCGACAACATCCTCATTTTCTCCAGGTCCCCAGAGGAACACCTTCGCCACGTCCGCACCGTCATGAAACGCCTGCAGGACAGCAGATTAGTTGTCAGGTTCGACAAGTGCATTTTCGGGAAGAAAAAGTAGACTTCCTTGGCCATGAGATTTCAGCAGCAGGGGTCTGCCCCACGGCCTCTAAAGTAAAAGCTATAGAAAATTTCCCGGAACCACAAACCATCAAGGCCCTTCAGGACTTTCTCGGGATGTTAAACTACTACCGGTGCTTCATCCCAGATATCGCCCGCATCATGTACCCCCTGACGTCAATCCTGAAGGGGAAACCAAAAACACTGACATGGGAAGCTCCACTGCAGCAGGCATTCATTCAAATGAAAAGGGCCCTCTCCAGTGCCACCACCTTAACTCACCACAACCCCGCCACTCCCTCAGGTTGACAACGGACGCCAGCAACATTGCCTGCGGTGCAGTACTGGAGCAGCTGGTGAACGGCATGCCCCAGCCCTTGGCCTTCTTCAGCCGCAAGTTTTCGCCAGCTGAGACCTGCTACAGCGCCTTCGACAAAGAGCTGCTGGCTATCTACCAGGCTGTGAGGCACTTCAAGTACCTGCTGGAGGGAACCAAGTTCACAATCCTAACAGACCACAAACCCTTGGTTCACACATTTTCAAAGCAGGGGATGTGTGGTCTGCAAGGCAAAAGCGGCACCTGACTGCCATCTCCGAATTCGGTTGCAGCATCAACTACGTTCTTGGCAAGAAAAACCCGGTGGCCGATGCTTTGTCAAGAGTAGAAATATAATCTTGCCAGCTGATATTTTGAAAATATTTCAAAAGTACTGATAATTTTGATTGGCACATTTTTTAAAAGTTTCATTTTTCTTTATCTGAACTTATGAAAATATATCATGCCCTCATTCATGAAAATATATCATGCTCTCATTCATATCCAGTTTAATATTATTGATTTGCACATTATTTTTTGCAAGTTTTAAGTTTCATTTTTTCTTTATCTGAATTTATGAAAATATCAACCTTCATTCATCTCCAGTTCAATAACCTTGTAAATATTAGGGAATGGTTTGTAGTTAAGGAAGTTGTTACCCAAAAGTTGCTGTGTTCAACATTTCAAGATAAAATATTGTTATAGAAATAACTTATTGTCTTTAATACATACGCAGTATAAACAGTTTACACAATTCATTATATAAAAATATACATATATACAATTTATAGTAGTACAAGAATTTATAGTATCATATACAAAAGGTACCAAAGGAATTTACATTAGAGAACAGTTATAAGAAGAACTATTTCTTTTTATTATTGTGTGAACAATAATAAAAAGAAATAGTTCTTCTTGTAACTGTTCTCTGCTGTAAATTCTTTTTGCGCCTTTTGTGTGTGATTCTATAAATTCTTGTGCTACTGTAAATTGTATATATTTATATTTTTATACAATAAATTGTGTAAACTGTTTATATTGTGTCTGTACTAAACTTTCCTAAAAGCAATAAGTTATTTCTATAACAATATTTTATCTTGAAATGTTGAATGCAGCAACTTTTGGGTAACAACTTCCTTAACTACAAACCATTCTCTAATATTTACAAGGTTACTGAACTGGAGATGAATGAAGGTTGATATTTTCATAAGTTCAGATAAAGAAAAAATGAAACTTAAAACTTGTAAAAAATAATGTGCAAATCAATGATATTAAACTGGATATAAATGAGGGCATGATATATTTTCATAAGTTCAGATAAAGAAAAAATGAA
The DNA here is from genome assembly GCF_040412425.1 of Macrobrachium rosenbergii. Lineage (NCBI taxonomy): Eukaryota > Metazoa > Arthropoda > Malacostraca > Decapoda > Palaemonidae > Macrobrachium > Macrobrachium rosenbergii. Next base: position 35,021,822 of record NC_089743.1, read on the forward strand.
ACCTTTAAAAAATGTGCAAATCAAAATTATCAGTACTTTTGAAGTATTTTCAGAATATCAGCTGGCAAGGTTATACAGTATACCTCGGTTCAAGGGAGAGCCACTCAGTCAAAAGAAGATTTCCTTTTATACAAATAAGTCGGTGAGTTGGTTGCAATCAAATACAATTTATTAGAATGTTCTGAAGTATATAAGTGGAAAGGCATTTTCTATTTTGAGTAAAATATATATTGCATTCAAGATTTTCAGTATTTTTAATATACTTTGAGAATTTCACATATAGATAAATATGACACTGCAACTTAAAAGACAATATATTTGGTAAAAATATAAATATTTTTTCTCATTTTAACTTTTATTTATGAAAGTTACAAAAATCTTCAACATGACTATCTTAAGTATGAAAAGGCATTATGTCATCAAATGAGGTATGACTAAAACCTCAAGTTTTAAATATACTAAACTTGATTAGGGACACTAACATGGGTCATACTATCGCAGGTCTTGCAATGCTTGTTACGTCAATGCAGGTCACTGAATGTCACAGTAGAACCAGCATTTAAAGAGAAAGTGGCTGCAGAAGTTTTGATAAACGTGATAATGGTAATGATAATAAAGGAAAACTAGAAAGTCTCAGCCTCATGTTTAGGGTATATAGAAACAGGTAAAACAGTCAGAAGCTCTATTTTGAACAATAATAAACTGAATTACACGCTTGAAACGGGATACAGGGCAATGCTGAGATTTCACTGAAAAAAAAATAAGGTACAATAATTCAAAATGTGCTAATTAAAATGGCAGACGCAGTCACTGGCAAGTCATCTCAGGTCTGAGAAACCACTTACTAAGTGAAACACGTGGAATTTTTCAGATCGACTCCAAGTAGAAAATTTGACATTTGCACAAGCGAAGCCAACTCTCTAACAATCCAGGTTTCGTGATAAGTACAGCTCCTGAAAGAAAAGTTTTTCATTTAATCATATTTTTCACTGTTTTGAATGTTAAATCACGTGGATGTTGTTTGAATAACTACTCACTGTATGTCAATCTTCAGATACTTTGAGGACAGACCTTAGCAAGTCATTGGTTGAAACTAAGCACTATTGAAAAAATCAAGCCTTTATATACCAGAATGCGATCAGATTATAAAAAATCCCATTACTATTCTAGCACTAAAATGAAAGTACTAATACCTTTCATATGGAAAAGGTGACAACATCCTGGAGTCAGCTGGTAAACTTGAGATATAAACTGAATAATATTGAGTCACTAAATTCCTTGCTTACAACAATTCAGAGAAATGGCACAAAATTTCATCAGTATTTCATTACTTACTAAAAAGTTGAAAGTAATTCCTTACTTGATAAGCCAATATTTTAAGTCTATATACCACTACCTGGCCTATTCAAAAAGTGGTTACCCCAGGCTTTACGTCTTTATACCACTACCTGGCTTATCCAAAGAGTGGTTACCCCAGAGCAAGATATACCAAGTCTTAGGCCCTCCACACTAAGAACCGCTCAAAACCAAAACGATGCGAATGTCTGGTAACACTGCTTCAGCGAGAGAAAATATAAACAGCTGGAAGTGCCCGACGGGCATGCCCGCTAGTGTGGACAGGGTCTAAGACAAAACCAGAAGTGAAAATCGTTCAGTATCCCTAAACATTTAGGAAGATGTCTAATAGAGAGAGTTACCATTCAATTTCGTTCTAGTCCGCAGTCATATTTGGCATGATAATTATGTATTGCTGTAATTGTCGTCTTATTTTTACCAGAGAGAGAGAGACTGACAGAAGTGAGAGACGTGACAGAAGTGGCTCGTTTACCTGAGGCTTACAAACGTCTGTCCCATAGTTCAGTTCATGTTCTTCCTGAATGATCAATTTTCCTTCTTTTATCAGAATTCCCTTTGTCTTTTTTACGATATGTGATGATGTCATCTCTCCCCCCCCCCGTTTTTTTAAATAAAACGGAGGAAGGAAAAAATATGATAAAAAAGAAAAAAGATTTACAAACACACTGCGTCCCCGTTAGGTCTGAGGAAGGGAATGAGAATGATGTTACCCAGTGGGAAGGCCAATGTGGGGCCAAGATATTTTTGGGGAGGGGGGCCAAAGAAAATTACACAAAACTAATGTACCAATTTTGCAATTAGTAAAACATACCATTATCGAATGTATATATCCATGTGAATGAAGGAAAATAATATTAGTAATTAGTAAACCTGTATTTGAAATTATAGAGCTCAATTTTCACCAAGAGAATTTCAACTGGGGACCCCGGCCGTCCCCCACCCCCTGAATGCTATGGATATTATCATGCGGTCCCAGAATATAGTTTTAAATAGATTCATTCAGTCCATATAATCACGGAAGAGCTTCTGGTGACTGAGCACAGCATTCTCGACCATATGGCCTTCACGAATACAGACGGAATTCCTTTTTTGGTGTTGGGGGAGGAACTCTCTCTCTCTCTCTCTGCTCTTCTCAAACATTACGAATTTTCTAAATGAAGTTATTATTATTATCTTTTTTGGGTGCAAGCGTTAGTGTCTTTGAAGCCTCACTTTTGTTTTTTTTTGCGTTTTTTGGCCATAGTCGACTCAGTTTTATGATTGACTTCTAAACCAAAGCAAATGTAGCCTTCAAAAAGGCCATACTAAAAGATTAATGAAGTATATATCATAAGGCTAGTTTAGAAATACACACAAATTAAACAATTTCAGGCAGTTCTGATTTTCCCGTCCTAAATGGCTTCTTCATCCGAAACCGAAATCAAAATATTTCCAGGAACTTATTCTACAGGTATTAATAAACATTGATTGAATCCAACCAGAGATTATAACAGTGGAGGCATTGTAGTGATTCTTGTAAGGCGTCTGTCGTCAAGATTTGTGAATATCTTATTAGCAAGTGGGATTTACGGATGAAAGGCTGTCAAGGCAGAGAGAGAGAGAGAGAGAGAGAGAGAGAGAGAGAGAGAGAGAGAGAGAGAGAGAGAGAGAGAGAGAGAGAGAGTTCTGAGATGGACTGTCCACGTATCAATGAACTGGAAGAAATTTTATATTTAATCTGATTATGAAAGGTTTCGATAATGTTGCTCAATCAAAGTGCTTTTCCATTTCACCCAACATATTTAGGTACAAAATTATTATTATTAAAGATTTTAATTTCACTTAAACACGAAGAACTTATCGATATAACACTATCGAAGTGTCTCGTTAAAAGTATAACGACCGAATGGTTAAATTCGCTGCATTTTGCGGCTTGTCCCGCGTCTTCGTTCCAGAGATGATTGGACCCACCAAGAGTACCGGCAACCACCGAAAATCAGTGAAGACTTGGATTCCGTGAAGTGAGCATACGCACTAGGTTTGGATAAGGGGAACCGTTATTGGGTATATCGTGAGTTTTTTTTTTTTTTTTTTAATTAATTCCATTGAGTGTTCTGTTTTATTACGCTTATAGAAACTGAATTTTCGGTAGTTTCTCGTTGACATCGGGTTTACCTTCTGTTATTTAGAGCTGGCGTGATTTTTCCTCTAGCTATTGAGGGTATTTTTATGCTTCTTCACTTTTCGTGATAGTGAGTGGGATTTTTCATAGATAGACTTTCTCTCGTGCATTACGGCCCTAAAGTCGTGTTTTATATCAAAAGTGCCCAAAAATCCTGCAAGTTTCTTAATTGGTAAATATTGTAGGTATTATTACAGTTTCGGTCAAATTCGGATATGTTATTTTTTTACTTATCATTCATTTTTGAGATGATTCATACGAAAAACTTAATCGAATCTTGCGTAAATTGATGGTTACGGAGATATTTGCCGATGAATATTGTTCCTTATTGTTATCCCATCAAAGTACGAGTTACAAGGTAAGACAATACCCCCCACCCCCTCCATAGCTAACACGGCAAAATTGTAACCAGTCAACACCGAAACTGTAATTTTACCTAAAAAATAACACCACGTAACCTAGGGGTGTTGACTGGTTACAATTTTGCCGTGTTAGCTATGGAGGGGGTGGGGGGCATTGTCTTACCTTGTAACTCGTATTTTGATGGGATAACAATAAGGAACAATATTCATCGGCAAATATCTCCGTAACCATTAATTAGCGCAAGATTCGAGTAAGTTTTTCGTATGGATCATCTCAGAACTGAATGATAAGTAAAAAATAATACATATCTGAATTTGACCGAAACTGTAATAATACTATTGTAAATTTAGTATTCAGTAGAGGTATGAAAGGAGATTTTAATAGCTCTGCCATATTCGTTATTCCAGAGCTCCAACAATGATAACGAAAACTGTTTACTGGGTTTTGTTATGTTGGGGATATTTATATTTGAAGAAACTGTGGGTTTCACGTTGTTGTAGGTGTCCTAGGCTTGTTTTCTTTTTGTTTAATCATTTCAGCTAAAGTTTCTGCCGTGATATTGAAGAGGAAATATATTTAATGTGTTCTTGAGTCCTTCCTTTTCCAGTGCTCGTGGAATATTTTGAGACATCTGTACATAATGTATACCCGTAATTCTTTACAAAAGGTCCGCATCAATATTTGATGTTTGTTGAATGTGTTGGGTTGTGCCCTTAAAGGGGTCGCAGGGGCGAAGCCCCCCCCCCGCTAGGCCTAGGTAGGGGCACGGCGCCCTAGGTTAGGTTGGGTGGTTGTGTTAAGTTACTGTACATATTAAGGGGTTTTGTATTATTTTAGTAAGGTCAAACACCAAATATTGATGCGGACCTTTTGTAAAGAATTACCTGTATACCTAATGCACTGCTTCTCAAAAGAATTTTGTCTTCATTTCTCGCATTAAGCCGCAAAATCCCTTTTAATTTTATTGTTGGTACCAATTGACAATTCGTTACTTGGTATAAGAGTGATGGAAGTGGGTGAGTACAACACCAATTTGTATTTTCCCTATTGTTCAAACTTTGTATGTAGTATACAAAGTTAGAGCAAGGGGGGGGGGAGGTATTGTAGTATAGTGAAAACTAATTCGTTGAAGGCATTATTGTCAGTGATAAGGCATTATGGCTACTAGACGGGTGAAGTTGTCTCCCCATTGCCAATCCGTTAGGAGAAAAGAAAAGGACAGAATGGGTATGATTGTAGCTTACGGCATCATGGATAGTGAGGTTTCTTTGGTGGCATCAGTTGAAATGGCACTGTCTTGTATTTCATGGCCACTAATATTAGTGGACTAAAATATGTAAAATCAACTACTTCTATTAAGCTAAATTTTACAGTTTCTTGATAATTTTTACGGTTTCTTGATAGAATTGCTTGAAGGCTATTTAATTTGGGGTTCCTCTGCTTTTACGTTAATTATATTTTGATTTTCTCATTGGTAATTCGTTCGGTAAATCTGAGCAACAGTTCCGCACTCGTTTCAGTGAAAAGTAGATACCTACGTTGATCGTACATATACTGAAGAATCATTCACTTTTTATTTCATGTTGGGGAGACAATTCTAAGTAGTAGAATAAACAACTCCAATTTAAAATGCTTCAGTCAAAAACTAAGTCCAAAAATGATGTGATCGGTGTGCTGCTGTTTGTAAACTGAACGCATAACATGCAAAAATCCTCGTAAGAATGTAGGGTAGATCTAAGCCGGCTGTCCATGGTGAGCTAGGTAATGGCAGTTGACGTTTTTCTATAGAACTTTACTTGCTAGACAAGAATTTGAAGTAATATTTTGGCGGTCAAATGTAATTAAGCTGTAATTTACCTTAGAACTGTAGCCGACGGTAAAGGGGACCCGTTGGGAATCGGGGTTTTGGGTGGGATAAAACCCTTTCGAGAATAGCTAACCTGTTGGGAATTTGGGATTTTGGGTGGGGTAAATAACTTGGGAAAAGGTTTGGGTACCTTATTGTTGTATTTCCTGTTATACAGTATATCTCATTTGGAACATGAAAAACAAACACAAAAAGAAGGGCGAATAAATGGATAATGGGAGCCATTCCAAAGGCACTTTTCATTCATTACTAGTACGGCTGATTCTAAGCCTTAACACGCATGCGCTAGCTTTCGGTTCATTTACTGATATATTGCTGATTACTTGAATCTCCTTTTTTGCCTTTTCGAAGTTTTTCTTGTGTGGAAATCTTACAAATGAGTGTCCATCTCTTGTTGTTTTAACCTGTTCAACTGGCGCCGTTACTTTACTCATGATTTCTCTTTTCATTTTCTGCTGTGCTCTCTTCGTTTGTAGATTTGATCAGAAGCACTTTTTTTTGTCTTTAGTGATTCAGCGTAAATTTTGCCCATGTTTGTCATAGTCTTTACATATTTGTCAACATTGTCAGTTTTGTTTTGGATTTCATCTATGTTGATCATTACATCACTAGTTTTCTGAGCCAAATCCTTAATCAACTTTGCTAACGACATAGGATCAATTCTATAGTGTGATTGACGAGTTTAAGTCCAAAACTCGCTTTTATATCTTAAAATTTATCTTCAGTGAGTTTTTTGTGTTCTTTGTTCAGGCCTCTTGCAGCTGTTACAGAAGTATATGTTGTAACACCGAAGTATATGGGTGTGTATCTGTCCTTAATACCTGAACATTTGTAGTGGAACCATGTATTACACATTTCACAGAAGCAAGTTCCTTCATCATCAACTTCATCAGAGCAGTGTCCGCAAGTTGCTGACTCTCTCGAGATGTGGACTGACTCATCATCCTCCAGTATTTTCTTCAGTGTTCCATCTTTACGTGCTGCTTCGATAATTGAGATAATGTTCATATGACAGTGTGATCTTTCATCTACTTGATTTAATTTCTGCAGTATTTTTCTCTTTTCCCTTCCTAGTCTTCATATTCATTTTGAACATCAGGCAAGTCAGGCACTTTTCACAGAGCACTTCAGACACATCCTACTCTCACAAAATCATCTTGGTAATGTCGCACATGGAAAACTAATTAATATAAAGCAATGACGTCAGTGATTAAACATGATGGCCTTTATTGCCAATCCGACAGGGGTAAAGATAAGGAGAGGTCAGGATGGTTTCTTACAGTGACGTTTCGTGAATGGCACCATGAAATTGAAGTGGCTCTGCTATATTCGTTATTCCAGGGCCCTGTAGTACATCAGGGAGTGAACATTTGTAAACTAATTTTTATGTTTCTATCGCGTGAAGGTATTTATCATATTTAGAAAAATCTTGGTGGTTGTTACATTTTGTTATCTTATGAGTTTCCCTTCATATCGTTTTATGTCTTTCCACCGTGATAATTAATGAGGAATTGTAGAGTGAGGAAGGGTAGAATTTTAGCAGCCTAATTAACTTCCTTCGTTTCGAGGTGGCCATAAAATTTCCCTTCATATCGTTTTATGTCTTTCCACCGTGATAATTAATGAGGAATTGTAGAGTGAGGAAGGGTAGAATTTTAGCAGCCTAATTAACTTCCTTTGTTCGAGGTGGCCATAAAATAGAGTAATCATATTTTCAATTTATACCAAATTTAAAACTTCTCGCTATAATATAGTCGCCCAGTTGTTTATGCAAGTGTCATTTTTCTAGGAAAAGTGCCTAGAATATAGTCGTCCAGTTGTTCATGCAAGTGTCATTTTTCTAGGAAAAGTGCCCAAGAATTCTTGAGGTTCTTAGCTGGTAACAGTTGTAAATTTAGTCGATGTAAGAGGGGGCAGTAGCGATTGTTTGTGTATGACAAGTGCTCTGGCCTATAATACGAACCACTTTGATTTTTCCTTTTGGCGAAACTGAGCTGCTTGTTTATGTAAAACTACTTAAAGCGCGATTGTTGGTGGTAAGGCATTATTGCTATTAGAATGCAAACGTTAGTTGTATATTGCCAATCCAGTAGGATAAAAGAGAAGGGCAGGATGTGAATGCAATGTACAGTATCATAAAGTGAGGTCTCTTGGGAGGCATCGGGAATATGGAAGTGGCTCTGTCGTATTCAGCGGTCATATACATTAGTGAAGGAAGATGACACGCAAGCTAATTTTGGCTTCTTGTTAGTGTCACATGAAGGCTTCTTATATTTCGAAAACTGATTTTTACGTTGTTTTAGACATCTTACATTTGTTCCCTTTGTTATATTGTGTAAGATGAAGTTTCTTCTGTGCTATTGAAGAAGAGTTGTTTATAATGTAACTTTTAAAAGCATACACTTGTCCCTTTGTATGTAATGGCCGTATATTATGTTGAGTTTATGCGAGTGTCGTTTCTCTTGGTAAAGTGCCCCAAAATCCTTTGAATTTGTTAGTAACAATTGCCAAGAGCCAATTCGTTAAATGATGTAAGTGGCGAAAGCGAACGCAAGCACTTGACAAGTGCACATGCTTGCAACGCAAACCAACCTACACTAGAGTTCCTTCTTTTGCTGAAACTGGGTATGCCGTACACTGAATAGGTAGCTTAAAGAACGATGAACCCCCGTATTCGCGGGGGATGCGTCCCACACCCCCCGCGAATAGGTCAAATCCGCGAATGCTTGAAACCCCTCTAAAAACACTTAGACCTGCCCATTTTGATAGCTTTAACCAAGAAAAACCCTGTAAAAATGCTTATACCTGAGTATTTTAATAGTTTTATCACAAAAAGTGCATTTCATGAAAATTATATGAAAATACAGTAATTAGTGAATATTTCTCAGTGAAAAATACGGTGAGTGGGCGAATTTTCCGCGAATGATGGCTAGATATGTTCCACAGAGAAACCTGCGAATGCGTGAGTCTGCGAACCATGAGAACGTGAATACGGGGGGTTTACTGTAGTCACTGATAAGGCATTTTGGTAGTTAGAATGTGAACGTTATTTCCCCACTGGCAATCCAGTAGGGGAGTTTCTCGGACCGGTCGGTATAGTTCTCGGCAAGCACTCTGCTGGCCCCGTGTTGAGTCTCTGGCCGCCCAATGTAGAATTAGAGGAATTTATTTGTGGTGATAGAAATTCATCTCTCGGTATAATGTGGTTCGGATTCCACGATAAGCTGTAGGTCCCATTACTAGGTAACCAATTGGTTCTTAGCCACATAAAATAAGTCTAATCCTTCAGGCCAGCCCTAGCCTAGGAGAGCTGTCAGTCAGCTCAGTGGTCTGGTTAAACTAAGGTATACTTAATCCAATAGGGGGAAAAATAAGAATAGGAGAGGATGTGACTGTAACTTTTAGGGTATAATAGAAATTGAGGTTTCTCAAATGGCCTCAGGAAATTGAAGTGGCTCTACCCTATTTATTTTTCCAAGGCTCCATACATTAGTGACTGAAAATTTATAAAATTATAAAGTAAACTTTTAACGGAATAGGCAGGATGCTGTGACTGCTGATGGAGATGCTAAGGTTGTTTAGCAGAATGAAAACATTGCAAACCCTCAGAGAATGCGAGATGAGATGGTATTACACGACGAATTTTCCCAGTATCGTTGACTTGTTTCAATAATTCCATGCAGAGAACTGGAAAATTAGCTACTGAGAGGATAGCTCATAATATAGGAAGAGAAACATAGGACGATAAGGTTACGGAATAGAGTTTGTTAGTGATAAATCTACACTGCCTTTGTGAAGGATCACTGTGGCATGTACTCTAAATGGGATGCCAGAATACTAGATAATTTAATGTAGACACAATCAGTTAACATGATTTGAAGAGTGAAAGGAGATCGTCAAATGTCAATATGTAAAATATTATAGCTAAGCTTCTTTTAACGTTTAATATCTATAGATTGAGTAGGCCATGAAAAATATACTGCAATACAGTCTGATTATAGGCAGATCTTTTCTGTTGTCTTAATGTGAGTGAGTTTATCCACATGAGTGAGGTTATCCAAATGAAAATGGTTTAGAAATAAATAGCACTGTTATTTAGGGGTCTTAATTACTGCCTGTATTAATTAGGGTTCTGTTGTGATATGTGAATGACGGATTAAGTTACTGGACAGTTTCTCTGACTAATGCTTTTGGTCACATTCTCCTCATGGTGGTCCTTAAACTAATGAAATAGGTAAAACTTGTCAGATTATGGTGTAGCATCAGTAAAAGTAATGAGTATGGTGCCTGTTGATTAAATGTGGAAGTATAGTGGTATATATGTAATAATTTGAATATTTAAATTGTTGTGGTAATGTCAGTGGTGGATATCTGTGGAAAAGAGCGTAAGTCATCTCTATTTCATTCATTCCTCTCCTCACTGATTCCTGCTTGACTTCTGCGATTCTGTCTCGAATGGTCATGACCTCAGTGTGGAGACAGTGGCAACATGGATCATCCATGATGGATGTATGACATTCATCATGTGATCCATGGCTAACAGTGACCAAAACATATCAGGTTAGTATTGAGTTTTTTTTGTTTTTAGTTCTATACTTGAAGGGCAAATCATTTCAAAATTTGTTTCTTAGTGATCAGAATGGGGGTTAGATATTTCACCTATGGCAAAGTTCTTAAAGAATGAATGGGATACTTAAAATTTATGACAAGATGGCAGCAGTTAATTACTGTACAAATGTGAGATACATTTCTATAAAATAAGATATATTTCTGAAAGTTAATTCTCTGGTGCTAATATTTTTTAAGTTCAGTAGGCTAAACTTCAATCATTTTGTTAGTGTAGTATTTTGGTGTTTTTCTCCCAATTCCATAGAAAAAAATATTTGAGGTACGTATGGTACATTATGATGGCAAATGCCTACTTTAATGGATACCTGGAAAACACAACAATTAAGACTTTTCTTTGTTTCAGGATATTGGGTCATCTTTGCTGCTTAAGATCATCTTTGCTGCTTCAGATCATCTTTGCTGCTTAAGATCATCTTTGCTGCTTCAGATCATCTTTGCTGCTCAAGATCGTCTTTGCTGCTCAAGATCGTCTTTGCTGCTCAAGATCATCTTTGCTGCAGATCATCATCTTTGCTGCTCAAGATCATCTTTGCTGCAAAAGATCATCTTTTCTGCTCAGGATCATCTTTGCTGCTCAAAAGGAAACAAATATGAGATGTTCTTTGCAGATCATTACATGGAAGGTTACTTCCTATTGTTAAATATTTTAGCCTCTTGAGGTTAAATAGTTTGCAGATAGTGAAAACCTTTATTTAATCTCTTGAGGCTAAATAGTTTGCAGATAATCTTTTATTTTATCTCTGGAGGCTAAATAGTTTGCGGATAGTAAAAAATTGATTTAATCTCCTGAGGCTAAATAGTGTGCAGATACAGTAGTAAAAAAATTTATTTAATCTCTTGAGGCTAAATAGTTTGTGGATAGTTAAAAAGTTTAATCTCTCGAGGCTAAATAGTTTGCGGATAGTAAAAAAGTTTATATAAACTCTCTAGGCTAAATAGTTTGCGGATAGTCAGAGTTTATTTAATGTCTCTAGGTTAAATAGTTTGTGGATAGTCAAAAACTTCATTTAATCTTTGTAGGCTAAATAGTTTGCAGATAGTCAAAAAGTTTATTTAATCTCTCGAAGCTAAATAGTTTGCAGATATTTTATTTAATCTCTCAAGGCTAAACAGTTTGCAGATAGTAAAAAAAATTTATTTAATCTCTTCAGGCCAAATAGTTCTTGGATAGTCAGAGTTTAATCTCTGGAGGCTAAATAGTTTTCCGGATAGTCAAAAATTTCTGTTTAATCTCTGGAGGCTAAATAGTTTATGGATAGTCAAAAAGTTTATATGATCTCTCTCAGCTAAATAATGTTTTGCAGATAGTCAAAACATTATTTTGGTAAATGTTTTTTGCAGCCAATCCTAGAATTGAACTAAACTTGAGGCAATAGGTGTATGGTGGGTGTAGGTGAAATATTCATGCACATACAATATTTTATTTTGTGTATATTAGTAGGGATAAGCAGTGCTGGTTTGAGACGTGTTCGTGTTGCAGTGTTTATTTCTTAGTGATTAGGAAGGGTAGTAGACATCTGTGTTTTAATGCAGTTACAGGATATATGATAATCTCAGAAAAATAGTGTCGGAGTATTTACATTAAACTAGAAATTTGAGTTACTTCGTAAAATTAACATGTGAATTATGCAAAGTAATAAAAGTCGCTCAATGATAAATGTGTGAGCTAGATAAATGCTAGAAAATGGATATTTTCTGTGGACACAATCCATCAACATGATTTAAGGAGTGAAAGCAGATTCGTAAAGCATCATATAAGATAATGTAGCTGAAAAGCTTCTTTAGATTTTTAATGACATCTATAGAATTGAGTATATCATGAAAAACTACTGCGATACAGTCTGATTATTGGCGGAACTTTACTGTTATCTTGATATGAGTGAGTTTATCCATATGAAGGTGGTTTAGAAGTAAATATTAATGTTAATGTTGTTATGGTCAGTTCTAATGTATTGTGTAAAATGGTTGGTTTTTGGTAAGTGCCTTAACAAATGCGCTTAGTAAGAATGGTAAATGGCTATTTTTCTGAGAAGAGCTGAGCATGCTAGGGAAGTACTTTAGCATTGAACCCAGAGATTGGTAGGACAGTGTTGGTGGTAGGAAATTTTACCAGATTATGTGAAAATGTTGAAATCCTTGTATAAATGTTACGGCTATGCCCAAGTAGCAATAATATAGTAATAATAATCATTAAGCTACAGAATTATTAATTGTATTTTCCTTTGTAAAACTTGGCCACCTTTTTTTTCAAAGTGATTTTTGCATTGTAATCTAATTAGAATTACTTTTAACATTTGCTGTAGCTCTTACTAAACAGATGTTCATCCAGATATCTTGTATTGAAAGATTACGGGCAGTCACCGTTCAGTCTGTGGCCCTCTTAGTAACACAGGCTTCGGTATAGGATGCTTGGGGCTTGGTTTTAACTATCTTAGATCTTAATACCTCTTAAGTTTAATATCTTTGTCACCTTATGTCATTAATATCTTCCTCATCTCTTAGGAAACCACCTACAACCTGGGAGCATGAACCAGACAAGTCAGACACTATTCTCATACTTGGAATTTACAAGAAACTGTCAAGAAAGTAGAGTTTGAGCTGCAAGTTGCAACTACAGTGTTATAGATCACATTTTCCTAATGTGTTAGAATGTATTATTTTTTAAGATTCATTCAAAAATATTGACATTTATTAATGGTAGAGATGAAGTAGAAATAACGGTCCCATTAACATAAGTGTTGGAGAGAGATGTACTTAGGCACATGTGGATTATAATCTTAACTCCTTTATCTATCAAAACTTGGGACAAGTTTCATGCAGCTATGTTTCAGAGTACAGTCAACCCCCAGTATTCAGGGGGGATGCATACTACTACCCCCTGCGAATAGCTAAAATCGCGAATACTTAAACCTCTTTAAAAATGCTTATAACTGCCTATTTTGATCATTCAAAACACCAAAAAAACCCTCTAAAAATGCTTATACCTGAATATTTTAATAGCATTATCACAAAAAGTGCATAAGTCATGAAAATGGTATGAAAATACACTTTGTGAATATTTCTCTGAAAAATACAGCGAATTTTCCATGAATGTGTATATACTGTATGTTCCACAGAGAAATCCAGGAATAGTTGGGGGTCCACTGTACACAGTTTACCTATAATTCTCATCAGCTCAATATCAGCTATATTTAAATTGGTAGTATGGTATGTTCAAGGATGATTTTTGCTTGAATGCAGTAACCAGCGTCATTGCTCAGTTCTTGTAGGATGTATATTAGGTTTATCTTAATACTTTGTCATTTTCCCAGAATTCATACACTTACCAGCTATGCTTTTGTGATTGTTTTTTGCCGTGCTACCATTTTAGACGTGATACACTTATTTATATAACTTGATTTGAATGTTAGTTTAGATTACAGACTACATGGAATTGCTTTTAGCTGTTAGATATCTAGAAAATATTCAAGTGCAGGTTTAAATATAGTCTTCACTACTTAATGAACTTTGTTACTCATCAGAAAACCAGACCCCTTAATTATCTGTCAAGTTTAGGTGCTACTGAAAGGTATTACATCATTTAAGTAAGTTTTCTTTCAAAGTGTGGACCTAGAATTCAGCTTCTTGTGTGTATACTCCATGTAACCTAAAACAGTTTGTTTCAGCTGTTGAATATCATTTAATTTAGAGGTGATTTCTTAATAGCTTCTAGATTTTGCATCTTTGTAATATTACTTTCAAATTTGACAGAATTCCCTGTGAATCTGAAACTGGAGAAATGTCAGCAGATATTGGTGTGTTAAAGCCTTGTTTTTTTTTTTTTATCACAGGTGTTTTTAGAAAATATGCATTTAGGTGGTATAGGAGACAAAAATGAAAAGAGAAGGTATTTTCTGTGAATTGTACATTGTAAAATATTGCTTGTTCATAGTGAAAAGTTAAAAGAAAATGGTAAAATCTTTGGAAGCTTATGTAAAACTTAATATTTTGACATTTTTCTCTCAAAGGTACCATTGTCATTTCTAAAACCTCACTGTTGGTTAAAGGGTAGTTGTGTGTGTGCTTTGGCTAAGCGCCCAAGTGATAAATTCAGTATTTCATAACAAATTCAATAGCTTGAGATTTATATTAAGTGATTAAATATTAATGTGGTGTTTAGAAGTGTCGTTTAATATTGTGTGCATTTAGCTGTTGTGAATGAATAATATTTGAGGGAGAAAGGAAGCCAATGTCTTCTGAGTAACCAAGGATATCACATTTATTTTTGCAACTTTTTGTAAGGTAACACTTGAAGTTCTGACAGGCTGGACTTGAAACTGTTTTGACATTGCATGGCATATTTGTCCAAGTTTTTTTTTTGTACAATAACACCTGGTATAGTATTTGTTCCAGTTTTTTTTACAATAGCACTTGAACTTCTGATAGACTGAACCTAAAACTTTTTGACATGACAGGGTATATTATTTGTCCCAGTTTTTTGTACTATAACAGTTGGACTCCTGACAGACTGGACCTGAAACTGTGACATTACATGGTATATTATTTTTCCCAGTTTTTTTGTATGATAACACTTGAACTTCTGACAGATTAGACCTGAAACTGTTTTGGCATTACATGGCATATTTGTCCAAGTTTTTTTGTTCGATGACACTTGAAATTCTGACAGACTGGACCACAAACTGTTTTGATGTCATATGGTATATTTGTCTTAGTTTTTTGTATAATAACACTTGAACTTTTAACATAATAACACTTGAACTTTTAACAGACTAGACCTAAAACTTTTTGTCGTGACATAGTACTGTGTATTTGTCCCAGTTTTTTTTGGGATAGACACCTGAACTTCTGACAGACTGTACCTGGAACTATTTTGACATTACATGGTATAGTATTTGTCCCAGTTTTTTTGTCCAATAACACTTGAACTTCTGACAGACTGGGCCTGAAACTGCTTTAATGTCACCTGATATAATTTTTCTGTTTCTCGTACAATAACACGAACTTACAGGCTGGACCCAGAACTGTTTGACATGACATAGTATTTATGTGCCAGTTTTATGTACAATACACTGGAACCTCTGACATACTGGAACTGAAACTGTCTGACAGGACACAGTACCATGTATTTGTCCCAGTTTTTAAATTTTTTGTATAATAACACTGGACCTGGAACTGTTTTTATATTACATGGCATAGTGCAAGACTGGTTCCTCCATTTTGGTAATTGTCCCCTGCGTCCCCAAATGAAATGGTGTTAACTGAGAAGTAAGTAGTCAGCTACTTGACAAGATGAGATGCAAGTGTACTAATAAGGGCTGTCATATTTTCATTTAATATTTGGTTAAAATTGGTACAGTGGTGATATTCTTATCGAGGCAAAATATCGATGGAACGCTGTCTATTATGTGTATCTAAATGTAAGGCCTTCTCTGATAAAGGAGAGAGAGAGGCGGTAGGTATAGCTTTGTGCTCTTTTCTGAGGCATCTGTAAAATATTTTAGCCATCTTCATTCCCTTTGCAAAGGAGGAAGGAGAGTGGCCTTTTGCTTGATAAATATTCTGTAATTACAGTGTGTGCTCATTGTTACTAAGATGCTGTAAGAATAATTGACCCTCATATTTTGTGGGTTTTGCCTTGCTCCACACAGATGTGTAGTAATGGCGAATAGTAATTGTTGTTCTCACGTAGTTGCTTGAGTAATCCGTGTACTTGTCCTTGGTTTTTTAAATTCCTTTTGCTGTTTTCGTTAAAATTTTTCTCTTGTCAACTCAGTGGTCCTGTTAAACTGATACTGTACTGAAAATAATTCTCAGGTTTTTTTTTTTTTTTTTTGGTGCTTTTGGAATCCCTTTTGAAGTCTGTTCATTCCTTTTTGTTGTAAAGTTACTTATGTATATTTTACTTTCATTTTCATTTAGACACCACACGCACTTTGCATGTGCTGTGCATGACAGTAATCACCTTTCTATCCACAAATGACTGTTGCTTCTTGTGGTTTTTACTCAGGGTATTGTATTAAAATATCAGTCTCTTTGCTGTTTTAGGATAAATACGTATTGACCAAGGCCCAAAGTGTAAAATTTAATGTCAGTTTTCTGTCTTTCTTATATCTTTTGTCTTCAGGTGCTTATGTAATATATATAAGGTAGTACAAAGCTCATTTTTTCCTTGGCATTTCTACATGTTGACTTATGAAGTTGTCACAGTTGAAACTTGGTCAGAAAATTTCAGTGAAGATACAGGTCTTCCCAGGCCACCAGTTTTGGTTTGTTGACAATTTCTTTCCCTCTTTCATAAGGTTCTGTATTTTTCATCGTATACTTGCCCCTTGTTTGACTCTTAGGCCATCAAAAAAATGGGTACATATACGATGACAAATATCATGTGCAGCTTGCATTATGCAAACCTTAGACAACAGAACTTAAGGGTCTTTGCAGCCAGCCCTGCGCCCTCAGGTGTGTTGCTTACAGGTTTTTGTTGTTTTGCCAGTCCATTTTGTCTTCCTAACTAGATGTCAGTGTTTTATACTGTGCTTTGCCCCAAATTTTTTAGCTCATTGAGGAACGAGACTTGATTTTATCTTTCCATTTCATTGAAGAGTAACACTTTCTTTTTTTATGTCATTGAAGAGTAAGACTTACTCTCTTTTGTACTTCATTGAAGAGTAAGACTTGTTCTCTCTTTTACTTCATTGAAGAGTAAGACTTACTCTTTTTTTACTTCATTGGAGAGTAAGACTTGCTCTCTTTTTTACACTTCCCTGGAGAGTAAGACTCATCTTTTTTCATTCTTTTACTTGAAAAAAAACTTCTCTTTTATTTCATTCATTTCACTGATTGAACAAAACTTTTGAATATAGTCTTTGATAAAGAAAAACTTTTTGAAATTTTGTCTTCGATAAATTAATAAAACTCTTGGGTTAATGTTAGTGCCCAGAATTTTAATTTTTCAGGGAAAAATGAGCAATCTGTGTGTTGTATTCTTTTGGTGTTCTGTTCCACCTTTTGTTTTCATGTTTCTCCTGGGCTGTGCTAGATCAGGCTGTTGGGTGCCCTGTCTCAATACCTTTTTAAAATCACAAACCTGTAAAACTTAAAACTGAACTTGTGGCAGAAAGTTGCAAAAAAAAAAAAAAAGGAAATATTCAAACCCTCTAGAATTATTTGGTGCTCAGATGTTTGATAAGTGATAAACTGCACTTGATAGCTTCCTTGTTTTGTGAAAATCTGGGAAAAGCCAAAACATGCCCAAATACCCTTATTTGGTTTGTAAATGTGTGAAAGAAATTGCTCTAACTTTTAAAATTTTTTTTATGGAGAATCTATCTTGACAGTACTTGCTGAAAAGTATATTGATGTACATGAAAGCCACAACATAAGATCAGTGTGCTTAGAAAAATTGCCTGAAACACACACTCTCAAGTCAACAAGTTTGTGGCAAATTCAAAATCTAAAAAAAGTCTTTGAGTCAGGCAGAAATGTACAAAAAAATTGCCTGAAAAAAAAAAAAAAAATCCAACTCTCTAGGTCATTACTGTTGGATATTCCAAAATGTGAAATAGCACTTCAAAAATCCATTTTCTCATGAAAACATTCAAGTTTGTCAAAATCAGTTTTGCTCATTTTTGTTTACAGGTTGAAATTCTAGTTCTCCCAAGTGCACAGAATCCAAGAGTTCATTTGCTGTTATAGTTCAGTGGTTCAATGTTTAGGAATTCAGATTCAAAATGGCTTTATTACGTGTGTAAAGTGTTCTGTTTCTTACTGTAGAAGAGCTGCTTAAGAAAACCATGGAAAAATGCTTTGTAAGACTTTAGGATTGGGGAACAAAAATGCCCATAGAGAACTTGGTCTGTGTCAAACCTTGTTAAGAAGCTGGTAGAGACAGTGTTGGTTAAAACCTTGAAATGGGCACCATGTTTTAGTTCAAAAGATCAATTTCTTCTCTAATCATTGACAATTTCAGTGATGCCTAAGGCTGTGAGGAACTTACATAGAAGAAACCTCAAAGGTTCTTGTTTTTGACCAAAAAATTGACTAAGAAGGTGTTTGGACAAAAATCCTTTTGCTGGAAATTTTTGACGAGCAATTTTTGCCTTAGATATTTTTAAGATTGTTTTAATTTTGAGTTTATTGTATTCACGTAACTAAAAAAGTCATTTTGACAGTTTTTTTTTTTTTTTTTTAAGTAATTTAGTAGTTTTCAGTGTTGCATTAAAATTGTCAAATTTTTCAGTTGCCAAGAAATTTTGCAATTTTTTGTGTTAAATTGTCAAACTTTTCAGCTTCCAAGTAATTTTGCTTTTTTGTTTTAAAATTGTCCAATGTTTCAGTTTCCAAGTATTTTTCAAATTTTTTAAGTTTCCAAGTATTTTTGCAATTTTTTTGTACTGAAATTATCAAATTGTTCAATTAAAAAGTAATTTTGCAATTTTTCTATATAATTAAACATATGCTTGTAATATTTGAGCCAACATGGGTATTTAAAGTGCCCAGTTGAAGTAAACAGTTGTCTTATGTTCTTGAAAATTGGGTGTTTTCACAATCAAGTATTTTTGTAACCAAGACATAATTTGTAAGACTAAAGTTTCAGGTTTACAGTATAATAAACACTCAGTTTCAAGACATTGTCTCTTTTGCATGGATAAGTTTGTTCACAATGAATAGAGGTGTCTTGGAACTGATTTATACCATATTGTAATCCTCAAATTTGGTTTTAATGTCTAAATTGCAGTTTGAAAATGAGCTTACAGCATCATATTTTGTAATAGGTGAGAAGACATTTTCTGTATGAACACTTTTCAGCTTGTAACAGATGAATACTGTATATTTTCTATGCTGTAGTTATAATATATAGACTACTGTATATTTTATATGCTGTTATTATATGATGTATGCTGTTATGCATTTTCACATATGCTGTTGTAAACATGTATTAAGAGATGTCAGAAAATATTTCAACTGTAAGAAAATGCATATTTCAACACAGACCAATAAAAAACAAAAAAAAACTTTCTAAAAAACAGAACTTGAAACATTCTTTTATTTCCCATAAGTCCAGAACATAAACATAAAATATTACAATGCAAAACTAAAAAAAATTTTTTTTACCAGTACATTAGTGTCCCCCCCAAAATAGGGGCTGGCCTCATAAAACACATTATGCTGGCAAAAATGAGCCCTTTTGTTCAGCCCTGTAAACCAGAGGACCTATATACAAGTCCCAAAAACTTCCAGAGAAAATTTCAGTGGGTTAGTGTTTTTCTCTTAAGTGGAAAGTTTGAATTAAGTACTTGGCAACCGTTTAGTTACTGGGAAGTTTTCTGTCACCTGGAAACTTTCCAGTTGGTTAACTTTGACTGAAATAGGTCTATTGAAAAGTCTTGTGAAGCTGTAGAGATTTATCACTGGAGACTAGTTACATTTTGTTTCCTCACTTGCAAAGTCATTATAAGCTTATTACTTGAGCTGAAATTCGTAAAGGTGTTCAAACCACAGAACCAAAAATATTCTTGGACACAGAAGGACTCGAGAAAATTTGCGTCACACTTGTAACTTGACCAGAAGTCACTTTTTTTCCCAGTTCTAAACTAACCAGAGAGCAAATCTACCTTGTAAGTGACTGCTTCAGCTAACAAATGGAATGAAGACCCTGAACTCATTTCAGTGATTTAAGACCACTTTTGGTTGTTTAGTTTCCTAATCCCTTTGAAAAGAAGTCAAAATGCTTCCTGCTTAACATTATGACGTCTAAAAATAGGTCTGCTTTACATGAAAAGTGTGTTAAAAACAAGACTTAAGAACTCTTAAGTAATAATACCATTACACCAAAAGGTTCCCTCTTTATAACCTGCTTTTACAGAATGTCAAGGGTCATACTAGTTTTGTTATACTGTATAACCTAACTTCTGTAATGCTATGCACAGGCCTAGGCTGAAAGTCCAGTTTATGAAGATGGAATATTTAGAAAGCTTTAGAATTAGCCATAGGTCTTTCACACTCCTTTGAGAGTGACAATTTGCATAAATAGAGTAACGTTCAGACACAGCGTTACAAAATTCACCAAAGAATGTAGGAATATTTCAAATACAGCCTTCAGTATCCAGCAAATATTTCCCTGTGTTTATGTTAAACATTTTGATTATAAGGAGAGTATTTCAAAGCTTTTAAAGCATATATTTATATATCTCTAATTTGACCTGAATATGAACTACGTTTAAGTGTGTGCTCAATCAGACATATGAATGAGGTAATACTGTATCAAACTCGTGTGATTTATGCAGTAGTAAACCTTCGGCCTATTTAATATCATTACATCAGCAGGAACATTTGAAAGCCACTTATTACAATACTAAGCCTATATCTAGGTTATAATACTTTTTGTGAATACTGTATCTTCACCTATTTAATGCAAGTTATTAAAATTAACATAGGCCTATCTTACATTATCTTAGCTGTGAAATATCTTTAGGCCTAGTTACAACCAACATTTGAAGCAGAAGCTTGTGAATGTGGTCAATTATTTAAGGAAAAAATACAAAATGACACACCAAATGAAAGTTTAAAAAAAGTACTTTAAATGTGAATGAAACATCATTAATAATCAGACACTTTTCAGTTTATTTAAATGTCCCAAGTCACCGTTGTAGAAAGGAGTCCTTATTCCAAGCTCATTTTATTATACCAGGTTACCAAAAGCTCTCTAGAAAGCAGTCAAGACCAAACACACGCCTAAAGTTTGAAAATTCACGCCATGCTTCTAACATTGAGCAAAATACTTCGGAAAAGGGGATGGCATCAATGCAGGGTACTACCCCTGACACCCTAAAGCTTCACCCCAGCCAACAGGTGCCCGATCGGACTGCTGTCACATTCCCCTTACACTGACGAATTAGCACAGGAAGCAGGCCTCTCAAGGCATAGGTTTCTGAAGGATATACGAATGGCATCAAGATCACCTTAGATACCAGAAGTACCATTCAAATACCTCTCCTTGTGGGATGCTAACCTGACCTTTGCATTGAATTAAAACATCTGTGCATTGTAAAGTTGTTTCCTGCGTGTTCTGTGAATCAGAAGACTTAAAAATATTAAAAAATCGTCCTGTTTAATAATTTTCTTTGTGCAAATGGCCATTTTTAGTCTCTGGTTGTAGTACTTAATATATAATTTTAAACCTTCAAAGACATATATTTTAGTCCTAACTGACTCTGACACACCAGTATATTCCAAGAAAGATACGGCTCACGTAATTCAAGACCAAATTCATCAGCAAATATGGATGCTATTAAAGCAAGTAAATCCTTACTATTGCACATTTACAAGAAAGCAGAAGGCATAACATAGCAGTACATAGGCCTAAAATCTTCATCTACGACCCTTAGCTAAAAAACATTCTCTGTGAGCTTGCAGACTTTTGAATGAGCTCCAGAGAATTTAAATTAACAAACCAATCAAGGAACATGCTTTTGAAGGACAGAAATAGAATTATACCATCCCAGAACTACAAGCCAATATTTTAGTCACTATAATGAAGACCCAAGACTGAAGCTGACATATGATTGTACAAAACTTTTCCTGGCTATAATTGCTTCTCCTTTCATAAACCTTCAGTACTACTTCCAGGATAAAAATACTTTCAATTTCTTGTACCAATTCCTGACTAAATGTATATAAAAACAGACATTTCTGTCATATACATCACTGTCTAATTATGCAAAATGAATCTTTGTCTTATTTCTAACTCATGAAATTTTGGTTGGAATTCACTGCTGAAAAACTTTCTCACTAAGAAAATGGGCGTCAGTGTGTTACCAAATTCTTCCCCCACACAAACACCCCCTTTTCTCTATTCCATCAAGAAGTTGGACACCTGAAAGAATTTTAAGTCAGGAAATATATACTATCCAAGGAACTGAGTCAATACTCATTCTGGTGACAAGACTAGGTCAGCCACTAGTACTAACCAAAGTTTAGTCTTTCATAAACCAAAATTTACTATTGAAAAATCAAGTTCATTCACGAACCAACCACAAAAATGACAGGATAAGACATTTATCCACCAAATGGAGCATCAAACACCAATGAAACTTACACAAACAAGCACAAACAACTTGGAAATTACAGAGAGAAACTGTTACATACATAACAATTTTATGATAGCCCATTCAAAGCATGACCTTTCCTCTGGAGAAATTAGAAGTTCTTGCAATAAATGCTTTACTTATTGTAAAAAAGGAAACAGTCTGCAAAAGAGAGAGAGAGAGAGAGAGAGAGAGAGAGAGAGAGAGAGAGAGAGAGAGAGAGAGAGAGAGAGAGAGAGAGAGAGAGAGAGAGAGAGAGAGAGATTGCATATCAAACTAAAGGAAAATTGACCACAGTGATCCAGTACTTAATAATAACTGAATAAAACAGTCTTGGCAACTGTGAACAACTTATTAACTTGCATTATAAGCAAGTTCGCTCTTATTTACAAAGAGACTGTGACAAAACAACCTCTTTAAACAGGGAAAACTTACAACATCTGTAAAAAAACAAACAGGAAACAGAATTTCCCTGCAACAGAAGCTATAACAATAGACCTATCTTATCAGCTGATACCTGAATCACAACTTGCACTCAGCATCTAGACCTATAAGTCTAATTTTACAGCTGATGTTAACATCATCCATAATAAACACTGCAGAAATGGCTTGATCCACTGACTTCCAATCTCCCACTGAATAAAAATGGATACCAGAATAAGTAAAGATGAAGAGTTTTGCTGAGAGGTTCCCAAGAAATTGGGAAAATTAACACAAACTGGGGTATGCCCCAGTATAGATTTGTGAGTAGCTGGTCACACAGAAAACATAAAAATGAAAGCTTATTTTAGCTAGATTTTGGTCACTTTCAAACTGGATTTAACAAAACAAGAAACTCTCAGACTGTTTACACAATACAGAATGAAATCTACGATGGATTTACAAAGGAGTTAGAAGATTAAACTTATTTCAGGCAGACTTTTGGCCACTTTTAAACTGGATTTAACAATGTAGGGGCTTCCAGATTGATTATGCAAGACAGAATGAAATCCATAATGGATTTACTATGGATTAAGTATCTAGTAAATCCTTCAGGACAGGGAGAAAGGTATCCATAATACAATATTAAATCCCTCATGCCAGGGAAGGTACAGAACATAGAAAAAAGTACTCAAAATGCAATATTAAACCTCTCATCACAGGAAAGGTTAAATCTAGACAGGATTTACGACCGTAAACACAAATAAATTCTTCGCAACAGACAGAAAGGTACCCAAAATGCAATATTAAATCCCTCATGCCAGAGAAGATAAATCTAGACAGGATTTAGTATCACAAATGCAAGATAAATCCTTTAGATGAGAGAGAAAGAAATTTTAAACAGAATTACAAACTACAGCAAGAATAAATCTCTCAGATTTTTGTCAATCCAGGGCAAAAATATGTAAATAAAGTACCATATAAATCCTTCAAAATGGAGGGAGAGAATAATTAAAGTCAATTTTAAAACAGATTGAAGAAGACCACTTCAAAGCAGAAAAATCTCATGTGAATTCTGGAATGGAGGACACTAAATCCTACAAAATACAGAGTATAAAATTCAAAACTATTACATAATTAAAATCAGTTTTAAAACAGGTTGAACACCATCTCAAAAAGAGACGTCGTGTGAATTCTGGAATGGAGGACACACCCAGTCCTTCAAAATGGTGAGTGGAAATAGGATTCAATCATAGAGGCAAGATATCCTTGCATCCTTTGTAGGAGGTGAAAGTGCACTCTGCGAAGACACTGTTGAGTGTTGTGAAAAGCTGTGAAATTGTGATCCCTTGAGATAGGAACAGGACACATTGCTCTATGGGCTTTGGATTCTAAGAGGCCAAAGAGAGCTATTGATAGTAAAATTTTGCTGTTCAAGAACTTCTAGTGAAGAAATGACAGTAGATAAGCTGAGTAAATATTCTACCCAATATAACCTTTAAAAAGTTTCTGTACTGACAGCAGCAGAAATGGACAGCAAAATTGCTGAACAAGAACTTATAGGAAAAAATGGCAGTCAGGCGATAATTTGAATAAATATTCTCCTCACTGTAATCTTTAAAAAGGTTTCCTGATCTCAGTTCCTATTCTAAAGACCAACGAAGACCACCAGTACAACACAAAGACTCATTAGAGAGAGAGAGACAAATCGAACTGGTAAGGTATTCTGATAATGACACAATTACTGATTAAGCATCTCAACAAATCTGTATGGTATCAAAATGTCCCTGATTTCAACCAATAATGACAATTATTAGCTTGCTGACTCAGTACTCCTGTATGGTCTCAAAAATGCCTTGGTTTTAAACCAAAATAATGACTCTTAAGTGTTTTTTAATCCTTTAGAGCCAATACTTCGTAAGATATTAGTAATGGATGAAACTCTGACAATTCAGTTCACTTCTTAGTGAGAAATGTCTCAAGTTCTGTTAGACTCTCGGAAAATGTCTTGCGTTTGGATAGGGTCTTAGAACGTCTTATGTTCTGATAGGTTTTTGGAAAATGTTTTAAGTTCTGATAAGTTCTTGGGAAATGTCTCAATTCTGATAGGGTCTTGGAAAATGTCGCAAGTTCTGTTAGACTTTTGGAAAATGTCTCAATTTTTTATAAGGTTCTTAGAAAATGTCTCAAGTTCTGTTAGGTTCTTGGAAAATGTCTCAAGTTTTGATAGGGTCTTGAAAAAGTTGTAAGTTCTGATATGGTCTTGAAAAATGTCTCAAGTTTGGATAGGGTCTTAGAAAATGACTTAAGCTTTGATAGGCTTTTTGGAAATTGTCTTAAGTTTTGGTAAGTTCTTGGAAAGTGTATTAGGTTTTGATAAGTTCCTGGAAAATGTCTTAAGTTTGATAAGTTCTTGGAAATGCCTCAAGTTCTGATAGATTCTTGAAAAATGTCTCAAGTTCTGATAGGTTCCTGAAAAGTGTTTCAAGTTCTGATAGGGTCATGAAAAATGTCTTTAAGTTCTATTAAGTTCTTAAAAAATGTCTCAAGTTCTCATATGTTCTTGAAAAATCTCTCAAGTTCTCTTAGATTCTTAGGAAATGTCACAAGTTTTGTTAGGCTCTTGAAAAAATGTTAAATGTTCTGATACAGTATTGGAAAATGTCTCAAGTTCTGATGAAAAATGTCTTAAGTTCAGATAAGTTCCCAGAAAATCTCTCAGGTTCTGACAGGTTCTTAAAAGGTACAGCTGAATGAATGCCTACAGCAACCTGTCACCTCAAAATATTCAAGTACATGTTAAGTGCCTAACATTCAAGCCTTCTATAAAATGGATGGAATTCTTATCCTCTTAAAATTCCTTGACAAAGACTTATGGTCAGCTCTTTATATCCTAGCAGTTTCCAGTGATTGTAATAACCACAATCATCCATTTTTAGGTTAGTTTTTCTCTCTGAGATAAGACACAGACTGAATTCTTTTAATCTCTCCTGCCTTGTAGACTTTTATAGACTAAATCTTCATTCTCTTCTATGACTTTCTATCTTTTCAAAGACTTTTATGGCTCTGGTCCCTAGTCACTTAATAGTCTAAACCTCTCTAACTTTACATTGTTTTATTTTCAAATCTTTTTTTTATGAACAAATCCTTCAGGTAAGCCTACAAGTCGAGCAATATGACTCAGTGGTTTATTTTGAATTACTTTCTAATTATAATAATTAAAACATGAATCTCTGTGGTACTAATTATATCTGTTAGCCTTACCTTGATGACAATATGATTAAAAATTTATTAATTTTTATCATATAAATTCCAATTCAACTTCTGTTAAGAGAAAAATTATTATTTTTTTCAAATTTCCTCTTCCATAAAATCTGTAGCTCTAAGAACCTCAAGATAATGTCGGATATAATTGTCATGAAATTCTTCTCATTACCAAATTCATATGATTTAAAACCAGCTGAAATTCATAAAGAAAGTCTAAAATCACCTGAAATTCATAAGGAAAGTCTAAATAAGCTGGAATTCATAGAGAAAGTCTTATAAAGCCCAAACTATAACAGCAAAAGAGACTAAATAGGATTTCCTGACTTCTCTTACAAAGACAACATGAACAGTTGTCTTTCTATGATTTAGCTTAAGGAATACCCTTGCCTACAGGCTTCCCAAGCCCACTTTATTTTTGACAGAGCTAAGCAACAACTCAGTTTCAACTTAAGTTTCCAAACACTTAAGAGTTTGTCAGGCTTAAACAGGGAGTAACAAGTTTCCAAGAGCCCCAGGCTTTCATTTAGAAGTCTGGCCACCTGTCAGTCTTAAACTAGGAGTAGCAAAGTCTGCATGAAAGGGATACTAACCTTAGCAAGCCCAAACTACAAAGAGAGCTTCACTCAACACAGACACTGTACTCACTAAGTCTACACGTCAATAATATGAGCAAATGGAATACTGAAGACAAATTATTAAGACTTAGGAATCGGAGACCACAACACTTGGCTACAATCAGAACTTCCCAGAAACAGACATTCCAGGGAACATTTTTTGAAGAGAACAACAACACAGGTTTTGAAAAGTCCAACATATACACATATTTCATCTTCTATCTTCAGAAACACACCAGTGACAATGATTTATACTCCCAAAAGTCTTTTGAAACATCAATACACAAACAAAACAGTAAATGGTAACTCAATTTGGATCTTCCCTAGATAGTGACCTCCACAGGTTTTAACCCCGTATGTATCCACCTTTGTGGCGTGTTCAGTACTAGCCCATTGGGGATGACCGTCAAAACATAAACAAAACACTGTAAATATTTTCCTCTATTCAAGAAATATGAATTTTAACTAGTTTTGGGGATCAAGGACTGTCACAATTCTATTTCACATAATGGCCATTTTGCTAAAACCATTTGACACAGATTAGCAGGAAGTAACAATACATGCACAGACAATTTTAATAAAACACAAAGGCTGCTGCACCACTTCTTGGTGAAATGATGCAACCATTTGCATGTTCACTCTTCCTCGGTCAGTTGCACAACAAGAAACAAGACGTGCAAAAAACTTGGACATGTATCAGGTGATACTGAGTCCCCTTCTAGAAAGTTTTTGGTAGCATGAGTATAACAAATTGTTCCAAAACTCTTCCTTTCCTTAATGGGACAATGGTGCAATTATAAACTGAAAAAGTCCTTAAAATTGATATTAACATTCACACTCTTTGTACTTTTCAATGTTCCCACAGATGCACTGGTATAAATAGATTTTACGAGTTAATTACTCCAATCTCATCACAATTCAATACATTACTACTATGAAATTCTTCAAGTCTAATTGAGCGCACATTAAAATTTTTCAACTTCAGATCAAAATAATAAAGATATATTAAAAAAAATACAGAAATATTTCCTTGTAATCAATTCATTCAGTTATAAATACAGGTATGATTAGCAGACAAGGTATATTTGGAATGAATTCATACTTCAGTGAGTTATGCATCTTAACAGCAGAACGTATCAAGTTTATCCAAATACTTTTATTCACAAAACTGTGTGGAAGATCTTTGGGTGATTATTTCACTTATCTGATTATTCCATTTTCATAAAAACTAGACTCACCATCTTGTTTATGCATTCACTATAGAAATCAGGTTACACAGCAACAACTAATTAAACCTCTGTAAAACACCTGATATAAAGGAAGCCCTTTATTTTACATGGTAGAGTTACTTAAAGTCTTTAAAGTAATCATGTTTTTAAATTACTTTTCATGTGCAGGACTATATTACATAGCTGTCAGAATGTAAGTATTGAAGCAACTTTTGTGGCAACAGTTCTTCAAAGAGACTGAGAAAAATCATTACTAAAAATAGTCTTAGATTACTGAAAGAGTTAAAAATCCTTAAAAAATCTTAATCCATTTGTTCACTCACCAGTCATCATTTAAAAAGGCAACTTTGCTCAAAATTAGCTAAGCAAAACTTGAAAATTTTAACAACTTGCCAAGTTACAACTGTGACTCAAGTTTTACAACAAGTTCTCCTGAGTTCAAAATTATCTTTGGTTCCTTGACAAAACATCTTTGAGAATTACAAACCAATCTAAGTAACAAAACACTTTTCAAGCAAGAAACAAAAATGTAAAAAACACAGTCTTAACCTATAGCCATCTCTAAACTCTTATGAAACTAATTTTATAGACCTATTCCAGTCAATATTAACCAACTGGAAGACTGTTCCAGGTGACAAAATGCTTCCAGCAACCAAATGGCTGTCATATACAATTAATACTTCCACTAAGAGTAAAACTGACACTAAACCAAAATTATCACTCTGGGGTTTTTGGCTCCTAGAGGCCTAAGGCCTCTGGTAACAGGGCAATGGCTAAGAGACTCAATTAGCACCAGTGTAAGTCTTACAAGACCAGCCCCTTTGGGTGTTGGCACACAGGCCTTTATTTTTAAAACATTTCCAGTTCAGCTAAACTACACCTGGAAGAGAACTTCAACATTACAATCATTAATAAATCATTAACAGCCATGTCAACTTTACAATGTGGATTTGCTTTTGGCATAAGCATGGGACCACATTCAACCCTGCAGCAAGATTATTTTGAATTATCTTAAATGATTAACTTAAATTATTTTTTTATGCATTCATCCTTCTGACAATATGGCGTACGTCTTCAAATGATAAAACCTTCCCTTTGCTTTCAAATCCTCTCAACAGAAACTGATATATCAATGCTTTTGATAAATTAATCCTTTAACTAAATTGCATCACTTTGATCAAACTTCAGGATTTAAATTAAGAATTAAATGTTTTTCTATATATCTTGATTTAAAGTAATTCATTTACCTTTACTGTACCTATAGCACCCTTGAAAATTGTCTACCTGAGATATTTAAAAAAAAAAAATTACTCTGAAACTGGAATGTAAACAATACTCTTCCGACCAACTTTCATAATATTTACCTAAAGCATAAATAAGTTTTGTTTTGTATATTTTATAGTAAATTTATATGATACAAGTAAAAAATATATAAAATATCTAAAAAGTACCCTCATAATCCTTACCTAATTTATCAATACAGTCTGTATTGTATTTTGTGTTCTAACACGAAATTTCTATACAAAAAATCATATTTTGTATGTTCTCACAGTAAACGTCTATAAAAAAAATGTGTTCTAACACTAAATTTCTATACGAAAATCATATTCTGTATGTTCTAGCACCAAATTTCTATTAAAAAATCAAGTAAAAATATATAAAACATTTAACAAAAATACCTTCATAACCCTTATCTAATTTATCAATATAGTTTGTATTGTATTTTGTATATTGTACACTAAATTTATAAAAAAATCAAGTAAATATGTATATCTAAAAATATCTACCAATTACACACCTTAACTCACTGTAGTACTGTACCAATACAAAGTCCTATGGTAAGCCTTCTTTGATCATCTGTAACTACAAAAGAATTCTTGCTCAAGAATCAAATATGGAAGTCCTTGCTTATGTCAAAAGAAATTCTGTGCCAGAGCAAAGATAACTTAAGACTTATAAAAAGTTCTCTTAAACAACAATCAAATTACATAAAACTTAAGACTTATAAAAATAATTTCATAAAACAAGTTACTACTTAAGTGTTTTCAACATAAAATGCTGCTCTAACAATGAATAAAATAGAACTTAAAGAATTACAGACAGGAAACCTTTATTGAAAATGTACAAACTTTTACCTGGTATTTTATTTATAAATGACATTTAACATAAGAGACAGACCATTGTTTAAAAGCAAAGTTTGATGAAGAGTCCACAGACATTTAACAGACCCTACCAATCTCAATTCAGTCCTAACGCAAAATGTACAGATTTCTGTGAAAAATACAGACTGAAAAACGAACAATTTTCAACCTACAGTAAAAGACTTTCAAACTATTATATTTTTATTCATTTAATTTTTAAAAAAAGACTAAAAACGAACAATTGAACCTGATAAACCTAAGTTTTTCTTTACACAGAATAGTTTATTTTTAATAATAAAAAAAAAAAAACACGAAACAGAATAAGTCAAAAGTGAAATATTGCTAGTTTCTATACCATCTTTTGTGTAACAGAAATAAAACAGAAAACTTAAAGAAGTTAATAGGCCATTATATTTACAGCTAAACTTCCTAAGAAGATTAACAAGAGGAACACAGTTTTGGGTAAATCATTCAGTGTTGGCAAAGGTTTATATGATCCTTCACAAACTTTTCAACTGGTTTAAATGTTCCAAATTACTGTAGATTGATATGGCAGGTGAATAGCAAGTCAATCTAGTTAAATTAAACATTAACTCATTTAAGAAAACAAAAGACCATTTTTGTGATTTAGTTTAACTTACAATGGCAAAGTCTGATCTGTTAAAAATCCCTTGTAAGGTCTGTCAGTGTCTGTGGCCTTTGAGCTTGGCTTCTGACAGTAAAATGTAATGTGGACTTGGCTTCTTAAAATGTCTAAAAACGAGAAAGTTGTTAGCTTGACCTAAAATTGTATGAAGGCCTAACTTAAAATGTAAGTATACTTTTGAACTACAACAGAAAACTTTTTTAATTGATTCATATTAAAAGAAACACCTTAAATTTACTGAAACAGCCAACCCATACCAACCTACACGTGTACACATCCATTAAAATGTACTTTTTTCTGAATTAATTCAAAGATTTGGCCACTGCTGCAATATGTTATTATACTAAACTCATCTATAGTACTAACAGGCAGAACGCATATTGGTAACATTTTAAAATGTTAAATATTTTTAATATTATTTAAAAAAATGAGTACGAGAACTTGCATGACAAAAAACTGTCTTTCTTCAGGTTTGAAAAGGTTCTGAGAGTGACATGTTTAAATCACACAATCTAGAAATGCTAACAGCTAACCAAATAGCCTTACCGAAAATTGATTAATGATGATACAAAATACATTTTACTTGGCTATCCAACTTCTCCAACTCTCCTGTTACTCAAATTTAATATAATTTTAGAATCAATTAATCAGAAGCACTTTCAAAAGTCTGGACCATTTCAGTCAACAGTCTGGTTAAAATATTCCTATAATAATGACAGACAAAACATAAAACACTGACATTTTTAAAGTGCCATTCTCCTACAGATGTATCTTGCTAGCTTAAAAGATCCTCCCTTCATGTTTTTAAAAATTTAAACAAAAGCCTTTAAAAATCAATTTAAAAAATGGTACCACTGCTTCATTTAACAAAAAATAAACCTTTAAACAATCAGAATGTGTTCTGCCTGTTAAAATTTAATTTACAAAATAAATATAACATAAAATCAACAGTAAGTTTACAGAATGCCAGTGAGCTACACAGGGCAAATAATCTATTGTCTTGAACTGAACTTAAGAACAAGCAATTCAAGAATCTTTGTATTCAATAGACCTAATGACAATTTATCTAATTTCTAAAACTGCAACATTAAATTGGCTAACATTACATAATTTAAACTGGCTAACATTGTAACATTAAACTGTCTAACACTGTAATATTAAATTGCAAAATAAATGAACATTGCATTATTAAATTGGAAAATAAATGAAACTAACTGCACAAGGTGTGACACTGATACATTTTGAATATTTTTATAAAGAACTGCTATCAGGAAAGATGGTATAATTAATATAATAAATATGAAATATATCAGAACTTTCTCACTGAAATTGAATCTAAACTGTGGTTACAAAATCTGAAATCTGATTCATACTGAAAAGTCAATTGAAACTTTAAATTTGAAAAACACGCAGGAATGGTAGTCTATCAATGAATGAGATCTGTTTGGGTGTTTTTCACAATCAGAATGTGAAAAAAAGACAAACTCATTAATAGCTAAAGAACTATAGTTTTACAATGCCTTGATATCATAAGACAAGCTTAAATGCCATGTGTTTTTTGACTGTTTTTGCTCATTTTTATGTGACTGTTCAAATGATAGGCCTAAAACTCCTTCAGATTCTTTGTAATACATGTGATGTTGCTTTTTTCTTTCTCCTTAATTATTACACTCTCTAAGATATATGTTAAAACACTAGAATATGACTTAAGATTCAAGATATTTCAAAACAAAAGATTAACAATAATTATGCATGTTTCTTTCAAGGCTAACTTGAGACTTATATAAACCAGATAACCTCTTTTTTAAAGTTAAAACAAAGAATCTGCTACAATAATAATAATAATAATAATAATAATAATAATAATAATAATAATAATAATAATAATAATAATAATGACCAACATTTCTTAAACCAAGGTCTAACTTATGCAAGAGTAACAGAATTTACAAACAATAGAATCAAAAATTTTGCTAATGGTAAAAATATAATAATCTATGTGACTCAACATTTCACAAACCCTGGCCTATGTTAATGCAACACCAAAATCTTGGGGTGAACAGAAAGTGACTCATTTCTGAAAATTTTGGCTGCAAGGCCAAGCACTGAGGGGCACTTTATGCCACTCAGCACTTAAGACATTGAAAAGAGTTGGAGCTAGAGTGGTTGGACAGCAAAATGGAACAAAGGAAATGGGAATGGACATAAGGAAAATGCTTTAAAAAGAAGTGGGTACAGCTACGTGCCTAAGGGATGCCTCAAACAGCCTTCAGTAATGCCTACAGTTCACCACATGAGTGAACCTAAGTAAGAGGAATAATTCTGTTAGTTTTGCACTGTTATCTATCCTATTTATAAAAGCGTATTTTTTACAGTCTACAGGAAATACCTGTAACTCTAGGCACATAAATCACACAAAAATTATTATACTTTCTTGTATTCCATTATACAAATAAGCTCACTGGCATCTGTACACTTAAAATTATTTAAATTATTTAACAAATGATTTCACCATTAAGTGTAACAATTATAAAATCAGTTTGAAATTATCACAATTACTTAACAAATAATTTCATTGCAAAGCATAATAGTTATGAAATTCTTTTAAAAACTTAAAATCATCATAGTGCAACAATTATAAACTTCGATGAAAAAAATTACATCAATTTTACAAAACCTCCATATACGATCACAGCGCTTCTTCCATTCAAATATTCCAGTGTTTCATACATGTATACAACATGTTCAGCACAATCTTCATTGTATACACGCATTATACATTTACTTTTGAGACACTCTCTACTTCTGTTCAATTACTTGATAATACTAATTTCCAATTCCCTATAATTACTATTCTATCTAAAGAATGCGTACTTTCACTCACAGTCTCCTGTTCACAATTCTCATACAAAAAGTTACCTAAATAATCACTATTATGAAAGGGTGTTATAGGATTAAGAACCTATAACCTATAAATTGGTGTTTCTTACAGGGTCACAGAGAAGGTGAAAATATTATCTGTACAAAGGAGCATTTTTTGAAGACTACCTGAAAATGACATTACAAAATGAATCATTGTTCCAGTTTTAGAAATTATTATATATAAAAATAAATGTCTCAACTTGACACCCTTCTGTACAGTGGTTATTAGCTATATAAGTATGATTGTTTTTGTATATGCTGCCATATATCAATCTCTTAAAACTGACTCTTAAGTGTACAGTACTGTACAGGTTAGTTTAGGTTAGGACTATGTGGAATTACTGTTAATTATAAGATCTCTAGCACATATTCAAGTGCAGCTGTAATGTAGGGCATTTGTTACTTTACAGACTTTGTTACCTATCAGAAACCTAGGCAATATTCAAGTATAAGCTACAATATAAGGTCTTTGTTAATTAAAAAACTCTGCTACTTATCACAAAACCTACACAATATTGAAGTGCAGGCTATAACAGTTGAGGTTTCAAGACTTGGATATTGAGAAAGGAATGAAAAATGAATAATGAGTGAATGAACCTATCAATCAATACTGAGTACTATTCAAGATCAGGCAATACTCTCATACAGTCAAACACTCATTGTATAACATTAAAAAACACACTTTCATGTTCCAAGGTCCCTATTAAGCCAAAACTATCACATAGATATACAGGTACCTCTGAAAAATCATCTTAAAAACTGGAAAAAAAAAAAAAACTACAGGCCTCCGTACATATCACTCATACATAAATTCATACAAATACACCCGACAACACAAGATATCAGTCATTATACTTTGCTGGAAAGCAGCAACAAGAAATGTATATTTCTATTAAATTCTTCTCCTCAACTGAAGACGTGATGAGAAGGTAGGTGGGTGGGTGACATGCTGGAGCAAATTCGATGTGTCTCAGATCTTAAATGACGCTGGTCTTATGCCAGAATGAGCTCTTGTTCCTTGGGCCAGAGCTTGCATGATGATTATCAGTGTAAGCTCTACACTTTGTACAAATTCCAAAATCTGCAAAAAAACATTCACAAATAATTCAGACAAGGAAAAACTCGGAAATATTTACTAACCTTTTCCTCAACTTCTACACAACAAGTTGTTAAAAATGACATTTTTATAATAAAATAAAGTTTTATATATACTTACCAAGTAACTACATAGCTATTACGTTTCATTTATCGGCAGCTTATATTTGAAAATTTGCGGTAGTTTCTAATATTTTGGTGTAGGTAACTTGCCCCGCCCACTTTCGGGGAAGGATAGGTGCAACACTACTAACGAGCCCAATTCGTTTATGCCCTATGCCCATGAGAGGGGAGGAGGGAGGGCTTTGATCATGTAGTTACTTGGGAAGTACGAGGTATGTTCAATAAGTAATGAGAAAATGTCAGGCAAGACACTAAATATGATTTGATCAAAATACTACTTCATAGTGAAGTACACATACATATATTCTATAAAATGACAAACTGGCAACTTTCTATATTTGTAGGTCTGAGTGCAGCGGTGAATGTGATGGAACCAGTCTGATCTGGTTTGCCGATCTGTGAACACTTGCAGGGAAACATGGAGCAACGTCACGCCATCAAATTTTGTGTTAAATTTACGAAAACCAAACAAGAAGCTTATGGAATGTTAAAGGAGGCCTATGGGGATGAACAGATGAGCCAAGCAAGTTTCTATTGGTGGTTTAACAGATTTTCTGACGGAAATGAACAGGTTGAGGATGAACCCAGATCTGGAGCACCGAAAAGTGCACACAAGGAGGAAAACATTGAGGAAGTGCAGAGGTTAGTGATGCAAGACCATCGAATATCTGTGAGGATGCTATCTGAAGCTGTTAATATTAGTATTGGCACAGTAGAGACAGTTCTGACCGAAGAGGAGTGGAGGAGTGGTCAGTGGTGGTTCCACCAGGACAATGCCCCATGCCACAAGTCAACGCTGGTGACCACCTGGATGGCCAACAGGGGAATGAAAGTGGTACAACACCCACCCTACAGCCATGACCTAGCCCCTTGCAACTTCTTCCTGTTCCCACGCATGAAAGACAGCCTCAGGGGAACCAGATTCAAGTCAACAGAGGAGCTGAAAGAGGCATCGGAAAGTTACCTGAAGGGACTACTGAAAAAGGACTTTGAGGAGGTATTCCAGGATTTGGAGAGACGCATGCAGAAGTGTGTAGCTGCGAGAGGGAATTATTTTGAAGGAGACAAAGTTGTGTAAGCTTATGAAAATAAATAGTGTCTCTCCTGACATTTTCTCATTACTTACTGAACATACTTTGTATATATAAAACTTTATTCTATCATAAAACTGTCATTTTTATATAAGTAACTTACCAAGTAACTACACAGCTCAATCCCACATTGACAGGAGGTGGGACGCATGGGCATGTACTGCTTAAACAAACACTCATGAATGGAGATGAATTTTTAAAATAGTAAGTAACACTCATGAATGGAGATGAATTTTTAAAATAGTAAGTAGTTAACATTGAGAATGTTAGTTGTAACCTACCTGGCGAGAGAGCTCGAGCAGGAAAATACTGCCTCTGATGCGGCTCATCTTGACCGTAGTGGCGTGGCAGTGAAGCCATAGGTGCCTCTACATTAGTGGAGCTTTGCAGCTGAGGAGTACTCCAATGGCTGCCAAAGCATACAAAACACATAAGCCCTTGCCCTGGGCGCAGTATCAAACC
Organism: Macrobrachium rosenbergii; assembly: GCF_040412425.1. Lineage (NCBI taxonomy): Eukaryota > Metazoa > Arthropoda > Malacostraca > Decapoda > Palaemonidae > Macrobrachium > Macrobrachium rosenbergii. The sequence goes on from NC_089743.1 coordinate 35,058,291, forward strand.
AAGACCATAAAACACAAGTTACACATACACCATAAAACAGATCAGTTACCATCACCCACTCATAACACGACACAACGAATGATGGGTGCTCCAGGTACTCAGTAGCCCCCAACTTCCCAAAACTCGACAACCTAATTCAAGGCGAGTAGACATAGGAGTGTAAGGGTACCCCCTACCCTTCCTCCCCCAATACCATGCCAGCTACTGATAACGGGCCAAGGGTACTGCAGTTCTTGTAAACAGTTTTGATGTCATGTAGATAAAAATTTGCAAACACTGATTTGCACCTCCAGAAAGTGGATTGTAAAATAGAAGACAGGGATAAATTCCACTTGAAGGAAATCGAAGTCACTACTGCCCTAATTTCATGGGCTTTAACCTTGCAAACTGGAAAGTCTTCCTCTTGAATCTTCATGTTTGACTCTGAAATCACGTCTCTCAAGAAGAACGCTAATGAGTTCTTGGATAAAGGACGGGTTGGATCCTTAACTGAACACCAGAGGTTAGGGGACACGCATCTGATATTCTGAGCTCTCTGTAAACTGGACAAAGAGCTCTCTCTTGGTCCGTGGGACCTAGAATGTCCGTTAAACCTTTGATTGTGAAATGAACGGGGCCAAGGAAAGGACGGCATTTCATTCTTTGCTAAGAACCCCAGAGTAAAGGAACAGACTGCGTCTCCTTGTGTGAATCCTACTTTCTTGCTCAGAGCCTGTAACTCACTAATTCTCTTGGCTGTGGCTAGAGCGACTAGAAATAGTGTTTTTCTTGTAAGATCCCTGAGGGATAAAAAGGTGGACCTGAGAGCCATTTTTAAAACTACATCTAGATTCCAGGATATGGAATCTGACCTCTCTTGTTTTGCAGTATCCAGTGACTTGATAAGGTCACCGATGTCCTTATCCGTTTGATCGTGGATGTAGCCAATCCTTGGGAAGACCTTAAAAATAGCAAGAAATCTGCTATTTGTACTACAGAGGTAAAAGAACATGGTACCTTGTGTCTTCTGCACCAGCTGCTTAATATTGTCCATTTATTCTGGCAGACGTTGGAGGAGGACTGACGTCTACATCTCGCAACTGCTTCTGCAGCTGATCTCAAAAAGCCTTTCACTCTGACAAGCTTCCTGACCGTCTGAAGCCTGTCAGAGCGAGAGTAGATAGTCCTAGACGGAACTGATGAAAGTGTGGTTGCTTGAGTAGATTTCGTCGCTGTGGGAGTATTCTTGGAAAGTCTACTAGGAGACTGAGGAGATTTGGAAACCACTCTTCTGTGGCCAGAAGGGAGCTACCAAGGTCATCGACACGTTGTCGTGAAGGATGAATTTGTTGATTATGTCTCTCACCATACTGAACGGTGGGAAGGCGTATACATCCAGGTTCAACCAGTCCTGGAGCATCGCATACATTGCCCATGTGAGAGGGTCCAGGGCTGGAGAGCAATACAAAGGAAGTCGGTGATTCCTCGATGTTGCAAATACATCTATCAACGGCTTTCCCCACTGTTTCCATAGGTCGGTGCATACCTGTGGATTCAGTGTCCATTCCCTGAGTAGGACCTGTTTGCAATGACTTAGTTTGTCCACTATGACATTGAGTTTGCCTTGTATAAAGCGGCTAACAATCTTGGTTTGATTTTCTTGCGCCCAAATAAGATCTCTGGTCGCTTGATACAGTGATAAAGAGTGGGTTCTTCCCTGATTCTTTATATAGGCCAGAGGTGATGTATTGCCCAAGTGGACTATGACTGTGGATTTGTGAGTCGTTGTTGAGAAATGTTGAAGGGCTAAGTGTAATGCCTTTACCTCCTTCACGTTGATATGAAGCTCTCTCTCTCAGGAAGTGACCATGTCCCTGATACTTCGTTGTTTTCTAGGAGGGGACCCCAACCCAGATCTGATGCGTCTGAGTATAATGTGAGGTTGGGGTTCAGAGGGTGAAGAGATTTCCCTTCCTGTTACAAGCCACCACCGAAGATCCTCTTTGATCTCGGGGTGATTGGGAAAAAAAAAACGAGTCCAGAGGAAACTTCCTCTGCCAACTGGCCTTTAGAAAGAACTGTAGCACTCTCGTGTGAAGTCTCCCTAAAGGAACGAACTTTTCTATGGATGAGAGAGTTCCCAGTAAACTCATCCATTCGTTGGCCGAGCATGATGGGAAAGAAAGGATTTCTGAATTGTGTGAATGCAGTCTTTTATTCTCTTGTCGGACGGAAAAGCCAGAAAATCCCGAGAGTTGATCTTCATTCCCAAATAAAGAATTGATTGACTCGGGACTAATTAGAATTTGTCTGGGTTTATCAGTAGGCTCAATTCTTGGGCTAACACAAGAGTCTTCTTTAGGTCCTCTGTGCAACTTGATTCTGAGGGGGAGCATAGGAGCCAGTCATCTAAATAGACACAAATGTTGAACCCCATGAGACGTAGCCATTTTGCCATTGGGGCGAGGACACGAGTGAAAACTTGAGGGGCTGTCGAAAGTCTGAAGCACAGCACTCGAAATTGGAAGACCTTGTCCTAGAACACAAACCGTAGGTATTTCTTGGTCTCAGGGTAGACTGGAACGTGGAAATATGTGTCCTGCATGTCTATGGTTGCCATCCAATCCCCTTGACGGATGGAAGACAGAACTGAGTGGGTTGTTTCCATTTTGAATTTCGTAGTCTGGATATAGAAATTCAGGGCGCTGACGTCCAGGACAGGTCTCCAACCTCCCAAAGATTTTGGGATGATGAATAGGCGGTTGTAGAACCCCGGAGTGTTGACATCTCTGACTATTTCTATAACTCTCTTGGTAAGAAAAGCCGATACTTCCTGTGATAGGCCCAAATACCTCTCTGACTCTAAAGAATAGGCTGCCAAGTTGGTAGGAGAGGACACTAAGGGAGGTTTCTCCTGAATGGGATGGAATATCCAACACCCAAGGTTCTACATCTCTTTCGTTCCACTTGGTCCAAAATGTAGAAGCCTGGCCCCCACCAGTACACAGAGGATAGTATCCTCACTTGCGAGGAAGGTTTGCTTGCTGACTTCTTGATTGGTCGCATGGACCTAGAATATGCTCAGGAACGGGACTGGAATCTACCTCTACCGCCTCGAAATGCTTGCTGTAGAGGGGAAACCGTTCTAGGTGCAAACAGTGCGGAAGATAAGGAACGTCCAGACTCCTTCAGACGTTTGGTGGACTGGGCCAACAAGTCTTGTGTGGATTTCTTTTGTAGTTCCGCTGTGATATGTTCTACTCTAGTGCTGGGAAAGAGGCCATGTTGATTTAAAGGTGCAAAAAGAAGTGCGGATCTCTGGGAGGGAGTGACCCCTTTGGAAGTGAAGGAGCACCACTGCTCTCACTTCTTAAGTACTCGCTTCATCCATTCATGAGAGCACTCCTAGCCAGTCTACAGCGAAGTTATCTTGGAGAGAGGCACAATCTTCTATTTTCCTTGCTGATGCGCCAACAATCCAGTCAAGAAAACTTAAGATCTCGAAGACCTTAAAGATGTCCTTAGTTAAATGTTCAAGTTCTGAAGTGGTAAATAAGATTTTGGATGAGGAGAAGGCAGACCTATATGACAAATCAATTAAACTGGAGATATCCCCTTCGGAGGAGGCAGTAACTCCTAACGATGGCACTTCTCCAGTGACATAGGATAAGTATCTCCTCTTGGATAAGCAAGAAGGAGGAGTGCAGAATACTGCTTTCCTCATATTCCTCTTTTCTGTCAACCAGCTCTCAATGCTTGACAGAGCTTTCTTTGACGACGACGACAGCACATCTTAGGCAGCCTAGAAGCTTCCGTAGTCTGTATCATCATAAAGGAGGAATCTGGCGAAGAGGGAATCGCTGGGGAAAAGAAGTCCGGTAAGCAAAACAATTAATATTTCAAAAGAGAAACGTAGGCTGAAGCAGGCTGATCCTGTTCTACATCCTCTTCTGCAGAAGAAATGGGTGAGAGAGCCAAATCCATAGTACTGTCTAAGCGATGTTTAATCGGTTCCAAAGCTGGATCCTGAACCGGACAAATGGTGGAGTGTAGCGCCAGATGCCTGGGTGAGCTTGGCGCCAGCTCTGAAGGGGAGTGATCACACACTGATGACTGTGAGCGAACTACTAGTTGATCTAGTTCCACAGGTGCTACGAATCCTTTAGATCCCACTGTGTGCTTGGATCCGTGGATCCCACTAAGCACTTGGATCCCGCAGATCCCACTTGATGAAGGGATCCCTCGGATCCCACTGGATGAATGGATTCCTCAGATCCCACTGGACAACTGGATCCCTCGGATCCCTCTGGATGACTGGATTTCTCAGATACCACTAAATCTCTGCATCCCTTGGATCCCTCTGGATGCCTGGATCCCTTGGATCCTAAAGCACAATCTCCGTGTTTCTTAGAGATCCGCTTAGGCGACAAAAACTGATGCTCTGGCATAGACACTACGGGCGACACATTAGAAGGATCATCCCAAAAACTGCATGAAGGTTTGGGACTTGGATCCTGATCTCTGTTCCACTTGCATGGGATCGGAAAATCAGATACCGGCCTTTTCAATGGCCTGGATGTACTTTTGAAATGCCAGCCACATCTCTGACTGGCTTTGTACTTGGATTTGTCAGTTCCCAAATCCGAATCACTCACTGAAAGGGCATGAACTCCAATATGGATGCCTTTCCAGCAGCTGTCACTGAGTCCTGGGAATCTCGAACAGGCTCGGTTGAGGGGGTGACTACTGGTGGGCAAACCCCACCGACCTCCCTGGGACTTATGGTTTGCCTCCTCCCAGGTTTAGGGGAGTTTGACAGGGACCTTCATCTAGGAGCATTGGTGGGACGAGTAGCCACCTCCTCCACTGACACAACACTTGCACCGACATCACTGGCACTAGTCTTATCCATAAGGCCCCTCACCGAAGTACCTATTTGAGCTACAGTGTTCACTAAGAGACCAAATTTCTGGTCCATTCTGGCTTCCAGACTGGCAATGGCACTAGGTTCTGAAGTTTGGAAGTTGGATAAAGGAGTCACAGGTAAAGTTGGAATACTGGTGATAGGGGAAAATGCAGATATAGGAGTTGGAAGAGCATGCAAAACAGGAGAACCCTGACTAACTGAATTCTTAGCTTCGGCCTTAGCCACCACTCTCCTACCTCTGTTACTTTCAAGTTTATTTAAGTACTGTAACTAGTTAAAGTCTTCCATTTTCCCTGATCCCAATCTTTGCATTCACCACAAGTCAAGACGGAAGAGCATGTGTCCTCTACACTGACAACAAATGGTATGAGTCATATTTGATTGAAGTACAGTAAGTCTGGTATTGCAGCCTTTGCTGCAAAACCTACTGCTAGCAGAACTAGAGTCAAACATCTTCATAAAAAGCAAAAGTCCAAGCCAAATAAGCTAATACAATTAGCGTAATCGCTACCAAGACAAAGAATACTTCACCAAAAATTATGAAAACCATTCGGCGAATTATATTCAATCAAATGAAAGCTGAAGTCAACAACCATGTTAAGCTGTCAACCGCCAGAAACGAACTGGGCTCATTAGTAGTGTTGTACCTATCCTTCCCCAAAAGTGGGTGGGGCGAGTTACCTACACCAAAATATTGGAACGCTACCATGAATTTTCAAATTTAAGCTGCCGATAAATGAAACGTAATAGCTATGTAGTTACTTGGTAAGTTGCTTATATAAAAGCTGTGATTTGAATTTCCTATTACACATGAAAAACAGGAAAACAGTTTCATTGCTTATAAACTATGGCATATTTCAGAGAATCTCAACTGTTGTTGTTATTATTTATCAGAAGATGAACAAACCCATACAGGGGGCTACTGCCTTGAAATTCAAGCTTCCAAAGAATATCAAGGTGTTCATTCGAAAGAAGTAGCAGAAGGCAATTGGAAATACAGAAAGTTATTAGAAAAACATAAATTACAATAAATAAATAAAAATGTAAGAAAATTATTCAAATACAATGAGAACTGACCATTATACAAAAAACTAAGAGCAGTATTTTCACTGACATACAGCTAGTCATGCAGCTGTCGTGAAGAGATGTTCCAGGATTCCTGAAGAAGTATGTACACAGTACCACTCAAAAAGGCTCTGTAATTCTTGAATAACAAAAGGACCTTCTCAACCGGGACACCTGAAATAAATTGTCTTATTAATTCTTAGCAAAGGTAATTCTAGGTCTTACCCATTTAAAATCTCCAGTCAATTTGTAATCATCCACATTATATAGAATTTAGGCCAAAGGCCAAGCGCTAGCACCTATGAGGTCATTCAGCGCTGAAATGAAAATTGACAGTAAGAAGGTAACAGGAGGAAAACCTCTCAGTTGCACAAAGAATCAATTGTTAGCAGAGGGTGGAAAGTAAGATGGAAGAAAGAGAATATGACAATAAGAACATTAAAAGGAATGAAAGGGGTTGCAGCAGCTAGGGGGGCCATGGAAGGGACACTGCAAAGAACCTTAAGTAATGCCTACAGTGCACTGCATGAGGTGCACTGATGGCACTAGGCCCTCCCCCCCCCACCATAGGGCCAGTCAGTTTGCAATCAACTTCAAAAGCAATTCTTGTGCATAAACTCTTTAAAATGACAATAATACACATTTCTAAAGTGACAGGTTTTATGTACCACAATGTTTTTGTTTAAATGTCAGAGAAGTCTTACCTTCAATTTCAGACAAAAAACCTTTCCACTTTTACATACACTTTTACTACCATAATGTCTTTGTTTAAATTTCTAAGGGCTATTACCTTTCAATTTCAGACGTGCAAAATTTCTACTGAAGATATGTGGAAGAAGTTTCAGTGCAGATTCAGGTCTCAAGTCCGAAATATGATGCGGTGCTTGAGTACTGATTCATACAAGATGAAAGGAATTCCTTCTAGTGTTCCAAAATATTTTTCATTCCTACTTTTGTTCCCAATATTTTTAATTCCTACTTTTGTTCCCAAATATTTTTAAAGATGTGGATACTATGTTCATTACAATACAATTACCACTGAGTGTTTTATACAAGCAATACCTGGATTGAAGTGAAGAATCTTTCATCAGTAATGGAAAACTATTATTTTACATAAAAGAATGTTAACAGGAATTGGAATTGGAGAACAAAATTTAGGCCACAGGCCAAACACTGGGACCTATAACATCCTTCAGCGCTGAAAAGGAAACAGAGGAGTAGAAAGGTTTGAAAAGCATAACAGGAGCAGGAGGAGAACCTTTTGCAGTTGAAGCACTACAAATTGGTTGCCGGGAGAGAGCTGAGGAAAGTAAGATGGAAGAAAGAGAACACAAACCGAGGTACAGTCAAAGGAATGGAAGGGGTTGCAGCTAGGGGCTGAAAGGATGCTGCAAAGAACCATAAATGCCTACAGTGCATCTTGTGAGGTGCACTGATGGCGCTACCCCTCTACTGGGCATTGCCCTGTAAAAGGTACAAAAATCCTTATTCTCTCCAGTTTTATGTCTAAAGATACTGAACAAAGTCTTCACATTAGATTGGGTTGAAAGAAAAGTGAATACACTTTCAACTGACATTATCCAACGATAATGTCATCTGAAAAAGTGTTAACTCTTCTCTGTTAACTCAGCTCTAAATCATCTACTGTAGCATTTATAAATTTTTCTATAACTCACCTATTTAAAAAAGTGTACAGCTCAACTGTAGAGGCTTCCTAAAGTATAAAATAACTGTGAGATGTGACTATAATATATTTCATTACACTTCCAAAGCTTAGCTATACCATCTAGTTTACATGTACTTCTAATAGATTTTTAAACTGAGGTTTTCTGAAGAAGTCACCGAGTGATTCTGATGAACCCAAACCAGACACTTGACTGTAACTTCATATGACAATTGCTACACAAACTTTTTCAACTGTACCTCCTTCAACCAGAGATTCAATCTTGTTATTTTCTATATTTATTACAGGCAGTCCACGACTTATGGCAAGGGTTCCATTCCAGCAGCACGCCGTAAGTTGATTTCCGCTGTAAGTCGGTGCTTATTAATTATTAGGCATCAAAACTGATTACAGCGTCGTAACTAGATACCTATTCTTGTTGTAAGTGCTGTAACTCGATTAAGGAGCCATAACTAGATACCTATTCTTGATAAATGTATTTGAAAAAATGGTGTAAGATCAGAACGCTGTAAGTTGGTGCTGCTGTAACTCAGGGACACCCTGTGCAAGATTAAAATTCTACCCTTCTCATGAGCTTCCGTGATAAAAATTAAATGCATCCCCAGCGATTCATTACTACAGGATATTAAACCTCTTCAATTGTGATGGTTCTGTACTGGAACTCAAGGCCCGGGGGTGGGGGGGGAGACATCATATTTCTTTCACAAGACGATAAGATGCAATTATAAATGGAAACATCCATGCAGTTTGTAAATGGAATGACCATCAGCTTGGAGCAACTAATGCCCTGCTAGTTTCGAACGGTTCATATCGCGTCCGGCGAGTGCAATAACTCGTTAACGTCTGGGTACCCAAGCCGGCCCGGGCCAGTACTAAACACGGCAAAGGGGCATTCCATTTGGCCGCCAACAAACAGATGCACTGCCAGTATCAGAAACCCTAGAAGTATAGAAAAAACCAGCTGAAAGGGTAAAAACATGCGCGGAGCTAATGTATAGAATTACCTAGACGCCTCTTAGGTGGCTACCCTAGGTGGTGATAGTGTAGCTGACACTACAAGTGTTTATGACACTTTATTTGTTTATATGACACTTTATATGTTTATATGACACTTTATGTTTATATGACACTTTAAATTAAGTAATGGGCGACACTAAAATAAGTAAAACGAATAAATAAGAAAATAACTCGGCTATCATGGTAACTATGGTGGCAGTCAATCACGACTTACGAAAAATTTTAATAAATTTACGTCAATTCGTTACATAAGTCCGATATAAAAACAACATAACGAAAATTCGTTATAGACACGAATCGGAGACGTTATTTCGAATGAGGAAAGTACAGTTATAGATTATTTACCGTAAATACGACGATCTTGGCGACATAACCTCTTTTGTTTATGTGTGTGGTTAGGGGTGAGGACAACGAGCCTAAACTAAAAACCTAAAAAATATATAAAATCGTAATATAATTTATATATTTGAATCATTTTCACTAAAACGTTATATTTATTTATTATCATATTCAAAATTCATATTCTACATCATATCTATGACATTAAATTTAATATTCGCATCAATATCTATGACATTAAATTTTCATTTAAATATTCTATTATTATATTCAATTTGTTCAATATCATATTTAGGCTATGATTGATTAATATTCTTCGAATAATTTTAGGCTCGTCGTTTTAAAAATTTATGGGGACTGTGACGCTATAACCACCTATTGGCAATAAAAAAAAAAAATCGAACTATTCATAGTATCTGACAACGTTGTTTGTTTACACAAACATTTAACCTTCGATTTTCCGTAAATAGCAACGAATATGAACAATTTAATATATGAAGTAGATTAAGAATACATTCTCATTTACTTTCTTTCTAAATATTATTCTTTGTTTTGGCTAAATTCGACAAAATAAATCGATTTATAAAACATTATAAAGCAACTATTGAAATTCTGGCTTTGTACTGCATAGAACTACTGTCAAAGCTTTAATTAATTTGCATACAAAAATATTTGTTTGAAGATTTTAAATTATAAATATATGAAATTTGTTCATCTTATATTTAATAATATAAAAATCATTAATAATGGAATATTTTGATTAAAAACAAATTTTAAAGAGTATTTTCCCTTTAGAGTTTGGTATAGCAAACAGTCAGGCAATCTTTGAAATTTGACAGAGAATTTAAAGTTTAACACAATCATATTTAAAAATTCAATGACTAAACAATTTATAAGTACCAAATCAAATAATGTTAAGTATTAATAAATTTTATACCTTAAAAATTGAGATTTTACTGTAAAAATAAAATATTTTTGTGGGATTTTATCAAGTCTTTTTGTGAAATATCTCCAGGGCGTCACTGAATGGGAGACTGGACTAAAATACCATTGAATTTGTCACGTAGAAAATGTATTCAATTTGGGAATAAATTGGCAAAAATCTGTGCTAAATCAAATGAGTCAGAAACACCACCATTTAAAATATTTACTTCAAATAATGATTTTTAAAGTCACTGGCAGTAGCTTGTAATTATGTACAATATTATCTATGATTTAAAGCATCATTAGTAAAATATCTTTTTTTATATAAAATACAGATTATGAAATTAATGAAGAATCATTAGCTATCAAGGGTGATTGTTTGAAATTACGAAAATCCTTGATAAAAATATATATATATATAAAATAGTTACTGGCAACTTTTACAAATCATGGTAAAGTCCTTAAAGAATGAATGGAATGAATGGAATGGTTAAAATTTATACCAATATGGCAACAGTAAATTATAAATTTGATATATTTCTTCTAAAGTGTTAATTTTTTTATAGTCAGTAAACTTAGTTCAATCAAATTTTGTTCATTGGTACTGTATTTTGATATTGATTATTACGTACTACTTCTATTGAATTAAAGTAAAACTCAAATATTTTTTAATATTTAAGACAGTAATGATGCATTATGATGGCAAATGCCTACTTTAATGGACACCTGGAGAGCACAACAAATTAAGGTTATTCTTCATTTGTTTCAGGATACTGTATTGGATCATGTTTACTTCTCAGAAGAAAGTGTTAGTGGCTACTTAGAGCTGGTTTATGAGACACATTGGTGATGTAGTGTTTGGGAAGTGAGTGCAATAGTTCAAATTTGTTAGCATCAATCTAATTATATATGAACATCGGGATTTTGTGAGAATTTAAATTCTGGTGAGCATATCATTAACAGCATTCATTGTATACCTTTCATATTCTCATTTTTAGCTGGTTGTTGCTAATGTGCAAGTAAAAAAATTGTTGATAAATAATGATCTATTTTAAAGGTACAGCTTTTAAGATATTAGTAATTGAACCTTAGGAGAAGATACTGATGGTTAACGTAGGTTTAGTTTTCATGTTTCATTAAGAAACAAGTTTCACAATATCCCCATAAGTAGTGGATATTTGAAACGTATATTAAGAACATCATGATATTTCTATAAAAACATTTAGAAATTTACCTTTAAAAAAATTTTTTTTCTAAACCATTTGTAATTCCTGTTCAGTTTTGATAGTTCCTTCCTTTCCCAACAGATGTCAGTGTTGGTTCCTAGGTGACGTCATTCCTTTCCTTGTGAGTGTCACGGAACGTTTCCAAAATCCTTGCTTCTCCTGAGCAATTTTGCCGGCTTTAGGAAAAGAGACTTTGGAGCATTAGACTGTTTTAGTTGAGTTTTGCTGGATGTCAAGCGGTGTTTATATGTAATACAGTATAAGGTAAGTAATTATGTTACTAGTATTGTGGATGTGGTGTGGTGTCATATACTCTTAAAAAAATGATTTATTGAATTTTTCAATGGTTAATACATTGGCGTTTTGGATATTTAAGGCCTCTGCACCAGTTAAAGATACCAGTATGGTGGTAGATTTTGTAACAACTTGAATAATTTAAGAATTTTTCTTGTGGGAATTACAAGTGGAATTCGAAATCTTTTGAATTAACCAGCTAATTGCAGCTTGAAGTAACATTGTAGCTTGTCAAAAGCAGAAGACTTTGGCCACTCAGTAATACTAACAATGGAAATGGCTTTAAGAGCATAACTCGCCTCTCCTTTACTTCCTGCCTTAATTCTCTCGTGTCTGGGTCAGTTACAGCGTCCAAAGGCATCTTGCGGATTCCTGGCTGAGTTCTGCGACTGTCTCGACAGTCATGACCTCAACGTGGTGAGACAGTGGCAACATGGTTCATCCATGATGGATGTATATCATTCATCATGTACGATTCATGGCTAATTATGACCATAACATAACAGGTTAAAGTCTCTGCTCTTCCAATTTTATTAAAGAAGAAGGATGGTGCATTGTGGTCAGAAACAATAATGCTGTTACAAAATCTAGAACATCACTGCAGTATTAGTTTATCAACTTTTAGCCATAAATTCTAGTCATTTCGTAAATATAATGAAATTCATTCCATAATAAATGCCTGAGTTACGTAAATTAGACACGATTTCAAAAGTTTTCTTGTAAAGAAATTAAAGAATAATCAACTGGGAAGTGAATGGAGTTCAGGATGCTAATGTAGGTGATAATCCGCTTTATATGTTTAATGACACAGAATAGAGTAGGTCATAAGAAAATTTACCTGTATGAAAGTGGTTGAGAAAGGATTAATATTCTGATGAATTGGGAGCATGTGCTCTCCTCTGCTTGTGGGCAGTCTCTCCAGCAAATATTTGTTTTCAGTATGTTTCACCCATGGTAAAGTCTTAAAGAATGAATGGAATGTATGGTTAATATTTATGCCAATATGGTAGCAGTAAATTATCAGTTAAATATATTTCTTCAAAATAAGGTGTATTTCAGGAAGCTAATTCTCTAGTGTTAATTTTTCATGGTCATTAAACTTAGTTCAATTAAATTTTGTTAACTGGTAAAAAATTTTTGTAATGCTGATTACGTACTATTTCTACTTGATTAAAATAAAGCTCAAATATTCTCTCAATTCAATAGAAAAATATTAAAGAGAGTAATGACATGTTGCGATAGCAAAAGCCTGCTTTAATGGACACCTGGAGAGACAACAAATTAAGTTTTTCTTTTGTTTCAGGATACTGTATTGGATCATCTTTGCTGCCCAGATGACACAAATACAGGGATGAAGTTTTTGCGGATTTTGACATGGTTTGAAGGTTTGTTGGAGTGCCAGTTGTTATTGATTTCTTTTATAAAAGAAAAAAATATTTATTTCATCTATTCGAGACTAAATGGTTTACATATAGTCAAAAAGTTTCTTAATCTCTCGAGGCTAAATAGTTTGTGGATAGTCAAAAAGTTTATTTAAACTCTCGAGGCTAAACAGTTTGCAGATAGTTAAAAAGTTTATTAATCTCTCGAGGCTAAGAGAGAGAGAGAGAGAGAGAGAGAGAGAGAGAGAGAGAGAGAGAGAGAGAGAGAGAGAGAGAGAGAGAGAGAGAGAGAGAGAGAGCTTCCTCCCTGCCCTGTGCCACTTCTCTTCCTATCTCTGGGTTACAGTGAGAAGAGAGATTAAAAAGACAATTAAGTCGAAATTTTAATCCTGAGAGAGACCTTACAGTTCGTTAGGGTTGCCCCAGGTCCCTCAGTGTGAGGCACCTCTGATGTCTACCAGAGAATTGCTAATGCATCTTCCGGTATATTTTGCATCTTCCAATCTTGGATGGTCTGGGATGCATCTTAGATATTTGTTGAGCTTATTCTTAAACACATCTATGCTCACTCCTGATATGTTCCTCAGATGAGCTGGTAGCGCACTGAATAGACGCTGCATTATCGATGCTGGTGTGTGGTGGATTAATGTCCTGTGTGCTTTCCTTAGTTTTCCTGGTATAGTTTTGGGCACTATTAATCTACCTCTGCTTGCTCTTTCTGATATTTTTAGCTCCGTGATGTTTTCGGTAATTCCTTCTATCTGTTTCCATGCCTGGATTATCATGTAGCATTCTCTTCTCCTTTCGAGACTATATAAATTTAAGAATTGTAGTCTTTCCCAGTAGTCAAGGTCCTTAACTTCTTCTATTCTAGCTGTAAAGGACCTTTGTACACTATTTGTGCAATATCCTTTTGGTAGTGTGGGTACCATATTATATTGCAATATTCAAGTGGACTACGTACATACGTTTTATAAAGCATAATCATGTGTTCAGCTTTTCTTGTTTTGAAGTGCCGGAACAACATTCCCATTTTTGCTTTGCATTTTGCCAATAGTATTGCTATTTGATCATTGCATAACATATTCCTATTCAACATCACACCAAGGTCTTTAACTGCTTCCGTATTTGTGACTGTCTCGTTATTAGGTCCTTTATATGCATATAGCATTCCTTCTTTATCACCATAGTTTACTGATTCAAATTTATCAGATTTAAATACCATCCTATTTACCTCTGCCCACTTACATATTTTGTTTAGGTCTCTTTGTAGCGAGTTCCTATCTTCATCACAAGTAATTTCTCTACTTATTCTTGTGTCATCGGCGAAAATTCTCACTACCGAGTCCTTAACATTACTGTCTATGTCTGCAATCATAATCACAAACAGCAATGCGGCTAACACCGTACCTTGTGGGACACTGGATATTACCTTAGCTTCATCCGATTTCTCGTCGTTTGCAATCACTATCTGTTTTGTTTTGCAAAAATTCTTTTATCCATCTTCCTACTTTGTCCATAATGTTAGGTTTTCTAATTTTTTTTGCTAATATATTATGGTCTACCTTGTCAAAAGCTTTTGCAAAGTCTTGGTAAACCACATCTGCATCTTTTTCGTTTATCATATTTTTATATATGCTTTCATGGTGGACTAACAGTTGGGTTTGTGTACTTTTTCCGGGTACAAAATCATGTTGTCCTATATTAAACAAACTATTTTTCATTAAATGTTTCATTATATTTTTCTTTATTACCCTTTCATAAACTTTCATAATATGAGATGTCAGACTCACAGGTCTATAATTACTTGCCTCTAGTCTTGATCCACTTTTGAAAATAGGGGTAATATATGCTAATTTATGCTCATCAAAAATCTTGCCTGTATCTACACTTTGTCTTAATAATAATTTGAGCGGCTTTGCGACTGAATGAACCAATTTCTTTAACAAAATGGCAGAGAGAGAGAGAGAGAGAGAGAGAGAGAGAGAGAGAGAGAAATAGCTTAATGGGTTACTAATTAAGTCGAAATTTTAATCCTGAGAGAGAGAGGGAGAGAGAGAGAGAGAGAAATAGCTTACTGGGTTACTGATTAAGTTGAAATTTTAATCCAGAGAGAGAGAGAGAGAGAGAGAGAGAGAGAGAGAGAGAGAGAGAGAGAGAGAGAGAGAGAGAGAGAGAGAGAGAGAAATAGCTTACCGGATTACTAATTAAGTCGAAATTTTAATCTTGAGAGAGAGAGAGAGAGAGAGAAATAACTTACCGGGTTTCTAAATAAGTCGAAATTTTAATCCTGAGAGAGAGAGAGAGAGAGAGAGAGAGCTTACCGGGTTACTAATTAAGTCGAAATTTTAATCCTGAGAGAGAGAGAGAGAGAAATAGCTTACCTTATTACTAATTAAGTCGAAATTTTAATCCTGAGAGAGAGAGAGAGAGAGAGAGAGAGAGAGAGAGAGAGAGAGAGAGAGAGAGAGAGAGAGAGAGAGAGAGAGAGAGAGAAATAGCTTTAATTAAGTAGAAATTTTAATCCTGAGAGAGAGAGAGAGAGAGAAAGATAGAGAGAGAGAGAGAGAAATAGCTTACTTTGCTAATTAAGTCGAAATTTTAATCCTGAGAGAGAGAGAGAGAGAGAGAGAGAGAGAGAGAGAGAGAAAGATAGAGAGAGAGAGAGAGAAAATAGCTTACCGGGTTTCTAATTAAGTCAAAATTTTAATCCTGAGAGAGAGAGAGAGAGAGAGAGAGAGAGAGAGAGAGAGAGAGAGAGAGAGAGAGAGAGAGAGAGGTTGAATTCTCCTCGGTTCCAATCGAGACTTCAAAAACAAAAGAACTATTGGTAATATAGAGAGCTGTAT
>NC_089743.1:35078976-35086476 GCF_040412425.1 Macrobrachium rosenbergii
TAATTCAGATGAAGGCAAAGCACTAAATCATATACAGTACAAACAGATAATTATCACTACTTCCGACGTAATTGATTACAAAAGTGAGAACTGTATCCCTCATGCAATGAGACAGGTATTCCGGCTGCTACAGACCTAACCCATAGGCCCATTCTGGTTAATAGTGAGCCATAGGAAAGAATGCATTCAGGAAATAAGAGTTAAAGACAGAAGTTAATTCTAATTGTATTAGCCACCTCTTATAGTTCTTATTTATGTACCTGTGCATAAAACCATCGATTTTTGTGTACAGGGACAAATCCGTCCTTCATTTGGACTTCTCTCGGGACACCCTGAAATTCACTCCTGTGATTTAAACAAAGAGGGCTCCCTCAGGGTCCATGTGTGTATCCAAAAAGGGTGGTATTCCCATAGGAACCCCAATCAGGATTCTCTTTGCTCAACCCTGCACTGACCCTGTGGTACTAGACAGCTATGTAGGCGCCACTGGACTGACAACACTTCCAGGGGCTTTCCTGAGGACACCCTGGGATACCCTCCTGTGATTTCCACAAAGAAGGTTCCCTTTATCACCCACAGGGCCCAAGTGTGTGTCCAAAAAGATGGTAATCTTGTAGGATTCTCTCTGCCCAACCCTGCACTGACCCTGTGGTACTAGACAGATACAAAGGCGCCAGTGGACTGACTACAATTCCAGGGGCTTGCCTGAGGGCACCCTGGGATCCCCTCTACTGATTTAAACAAAAAGGCTTCCTCCATCAACCACAGGGGCCATGTATGTACCTAAAAAGATGATATGCCCATAGGATACCTAATTGGGATTCTCTTTGCTCAACCCTATACTGACCCTGTGGTTCTAGACAGCTATGTAGGTGCCACTGGACTGACAACACTTCCAGGGGCTTCCCTGAGGACACCCTGGGACCCCCTCCTCTGAATTATACAAAGAAGGCTTCCTCCATCAACCACAAGAACCATGCATGTACACAAAAAGATGGTATTCCCATATGACCCCCAACCAGGATTCTCTTTGCCCAACCCTGCACTGACCCTGTGGTACTGGACAGCTACACAGGCGCCACCGGACTGAACATTTCCAGGGACTTCCCTGAGGACACCCTGGGATCCCCTCCTGTGATTTAAACAAAAAGGCTTCCTCCATCAACCACAGGGGCCATGTACATACCCAAAAAGTATTTCCATAGGATCCCCAGTCAGGATTCTCTCTGCCCAATCCTGCACTGACCCTGTAGTTCTAGACAGCTATGTAGGCGTCATTGGACTGATGGCTCCACAAGACAGCCGCCATGTTTTGCAGTGCCTTGAAGCACTTCATACTTTGAGAAATCCTTTTTTAAATGTCACTTAGGGGCCTTTCTTTACTCCTATAAGGACCCAATAACCTTCTCATAATCTAGTTTACTGGTGTCATCCTTTGTATATGCGTAAAATTTTGTGTACCCCTTGTTTTTAAGACTCGGAGAACTACAATTACAAGTTCATTCATCTGATTTTGAGCACCATAAACTTTTAACCACACACACACACACATACACAAGCACTACAGTATATGTTCTGTATAAATATGTATATATATATATTTTTATAATAGCAATAATTCTTTGTCTTCTTTAGGCAAATGGGGACTACCCCTGATAGGATACATCCCACGTGATGGCAAGTACATTGATGAGCAACTGAAGGATATGCAGAAGCAATATGGAGACATATATGTGTAAGTTTAATTAGCATCTTTTCCAGATAAAATCAGTAGGACTCTTTGAAGCAATAATAATAATAATAATAATAATAATAATAATAATAATAATAATAATAATAAATAATAATAATAATAATAATAATAATAATAATAATAGGCCTATGATGTCGCTGACATGGGCCACAGTTTTTTATCACCCTTTTTTTGGACAGAGGACAAAAGTGAGCCAAAAAGGACCTCTTACAAATGTACAGAAACAAGGTGAAAGACTCACTGAGAGAAAGACATTTTTGCAGCTTGTATGCTCATGCATTTTCAATTTGCAAATGAAAATACACTTTCTATTCATCCTACAACTAATTTTGAACTATCTCAGACTCAGTAGTTAAGCCTAAGAGCCTTATAGCCTAGTGAATATATAAATATATAAATATATATATGTATATACATACACACATATAAACAAATATACACATTATATATATATATAATAAATGTATAATATATATATATATATATGTATACATATACATATATATGTATATATTTTATATATAATATATAATATATATATATATATATTATATATATAATATAATATATATAAATATGTATATATATATATATATATATATATATATATATATATATATATATATATATATATAATATGTATGTTTCAACAACCGAGTGAGTATACATACAAAACTCACTTGCAATAACAAATGTCTTTCAGGTGGAAATTCGGAACACAAGTGCAGGTGTTCGTGCACGACTACAGCACCTGCAAACAGATGTTTGGCAGCGCAGAATTCGTCAACAGACCCTATCTGCCATCGATGACTGACGAGTCCGGAGAACTACTTGGTGAGTAGAAGTATCTACTGTCAGTTGAGTCTAAATAACTTGCTGGTTTTTCGAGCTATTAGGTTTTATTATTATTATTTCATTAGATGAAACCTATTCACATGGAACACGCCCACGGGGCCACTGACTTGAAACTCAAGCTTCCAAAGAATGTTGGTTTTAACCTCCCACCGCAGACCCCACGCTGCAGCAGTAACTGATCATTATACACAGCCAGCGAATTTTTCATCGTTCTGGGAGAGAAGCGAACTTGCGACATCTGATTGGCATGCCACGACGCTAGCCACCATACCAGTGGACCATATATTTCATTTTGTATACTGAAATTGGTAGGTTCCCTCACAAAGACATTGTATGAAAGAATAGAATAGCATAGAATATAACATCTAGGCTGAAGACCACACGCTGGGACCTAAGAGGAAAATTGAGAGTAAAAGGTTACAAAGGTGTAACAGGAGGAAGACCTCGCAGTTGCACTATAAAACAATTGTTAGAAGAGGGTGGAAAGTAAGATGGGAGAAAGAGAACAAGAATGGAGGTAAAGTAAAAGTAATGGAAGGGGTTGTAGCTAGGGGCCGAAGGGACATTGCGAAGAACCTCAAGCAGTGCCTACAGTGTACCATGTGTGAGGGGCACTAACAGCGCCAAACCCCCCTGCGAGTATTGTGTATGAAAGGGTCAGTTATTCTAATCAATTTTTCTTCCTCTCCTTTAAGCTTTTACAATAAGTTACTAAAGGGTGTTACGGCATCCCTCGGCCCGTAGCTGCACCCACTTTGTTTCTAAGCCTTTTACTTTACTTCCATTCCATCTTCCTTTCTTTAACCTTGTTCTTCAATCATTTAGTGCAACTGTGGGGTTTTCTATCACTTCCACCTTTAGATCCTTTATTTTGTGTTTCTCTTTATGTTGTTACCCAACCACTCTTTTCAATACTAAGTATCACACAATGCTTGGTCGGATCTCAATTAATCACTTTATGTTAGTTTTGATACTTTTAACATTTTCTTATATTTTTTATCTATTTATTTATTAACTTACCTTTCCTAATAATGGACTTCTTTCTGTATTTCAAATTACCTTCTGTTACTCCTTTCCAATGAACACCATAATATTCTTTGGAAGTTTGAATTTCAAGTCCATGGCCCCTGTGGTGGGCTTGTTCAATATGAATAGGGCTCATCTTCTGAATAATAATAATAATAATAATAATAATAATAATAATAATAATAATAATAATAATAATAATAATAATACAATGAGCACCTGGAATACAGTACATGCAAGCTCTGGAATAAGGCTAGCAGAGGTTAACATCAAGAGAGGGATCTTTCAAGGTGACTCACATTCCCCACTACTCTTCGTAGAAGCCATGATTCCCACGACAAAAGTACAGTACTGCAGAAGATGGATGCTGGGTACCAACTCAAGAAAGGAGGCAAAAGAATTTACCATCTGATGTTCATGGACGACATCAAACTGTATGGTAAGGAAACAGATACCCTAATCCAGACCGTAAGGATTGTATCTGGGGACATCAGGATGGAGTTTGGAATAGACAAATGTGCCTTGGTGGTCAACATACAAAAAGGCAAAGTAACAAGGACTGAAGTGATAAAGTTACCAGATGGGAATACCATCAAATGCATAGATGAGACAGGATACAAATACCTGGGAATAATAGGAGTGGATATAAAACACTAAAAGATGAAGGACACGATCATGAGAGAATATATGCAGAGACTTAAGGTGATCCACAAGTCAAAACTCAACGCTGGAAATATGATGAAAGTCATAAACACATGGGCCATACCAGCAATCAGATACAGCGCAGGAGTAGTGGAGTGGACGAAGGCTGAACTCTGCAGCATAGACCAGAAAAATAGAAAAAACATGACAATACACAAAGCACTACACCCAAGAGCAAATACAGACAGACTATACATAACACGAAAGGAAGGGGACTGCATCAACATCGAGAGCATAGCACTGGAGCAATATTTGTAGGGAGTGCATGGGAAGAAGGACTGATAAAAGCAGATGAAGACCCAGAAATATACAGACAGGAGAATGATAAAAAGAACAGAGGAATGACACAACAAACCAATGCACAGACAGTACATGAGACGGACAAAAGAACTGGCCAGTGATGAAACATGGGAATGACTACAGAGGGGAGAACTCAAGAAGGAAACAGGAGTGCTAAGAGCGGCACAAGATCAGGCCCTAAGAACCAGATATGTCCACAGAACAACAGATGAAATAACATCTCACCCATATACAGGAAGTGCAATATGAAAGACAAGACCATAAACCATGTAGCAAGCGAATGTCTGGTACTTGCGCAGAACCAGTACAAAAAGAGTCATGATCAGTAGCAAAAGCCCTCCACTGGACCCTGTGCAAGAAACGCCAGCTAGCTTGCAGTAATAAGTGATGTCGCAATACCATGGGACACCAGAGTAGATGAGAAAGAAAGAGAAAAAATTGACTTGAAAATCAAAATAAGAAGGATAAGGAATTTGCCAGTGGAATTTTTACCCATAATCATAGAAACACTAGGCACGATCCCAAGATTCCTGAAAAGGAATCTGGAAAAACTTGATGCCAAAGTAGCTCCAGGATTCATGCAGAAAAGTGTGCTACTAGAAACAGCCCACATTGTGAGAAAAGTGATGGACTCCTGAGGATGCAGGATGAACCCAGAATCTCATGCTATGAAAACCACCCAGTCAAATAGGATGACCGTGATACACCAAAAAAAAAAAAAAAAAATAACCAGATATGTCCAAAAAACAATAGATAGAAATAACATCTCACCCATATGCAGGAAGTGCAATATGAAATATGAGACCATAAACCACGTACCACGCGAACGTCCGGCGCTTGCACAGAACCAGTACAAAAAGAGTCATGATTCAGTAGCAAAAGCCCTCCACTGGACCCTGTGCAAGAAACACTAGCTAGCTTGCAGTAATAAGTGGTACAAACACCAACGAGTGGGAGTGATAGAAAATGATCAGGCAAAGATCCTATGGCACTATGGTATCAGATCAGATAGACTGATACGTGCCAATAGACCAGACGTGACATCGTTTGACAAAATCAAGAAGAAAGTATCACTCACTGATGTCGCAATACCATAGGACACCAGAGTAGATGAGAAAGAAAGAAAAAATTGATAAGTAACAAGACCTGAAAATCGAAATAAGGATATGGAATATGTAAGCTGAAATTTTACCCATAATCATAGGAACACTAGGCATGATCCCAAGATCCCTGAAATGGAATCTGGAAAAACTTGATGCCGAAGTAGCTCCAGGACTCGTGCAGAAAAGTGTTACTAGAAACTGTGCACATAGTGAGAAAAGTGATGGACTCCTACGGAAGCAGGATGCAACCCAGAACCCCACACTATAAAAACCACCCAGTCGAATAGGATGACTGTGATAGACAAAAAAAAAAAAAATAAATAAAAATAAAAATACAATGAGCACCTGGAATACAGTACTTACAAGCTCTAGAATAATGCTAGCAGAGGTTAACATCAGGAGAGGGCTCTTTCAAGGCAACTCACTGTCCCCACTACTCTTCGTAGAAGCCATGATTCCCATGACAAAAGTACTGCAGAAAATGGATGCTGGGTACCAACACAAGAAAGGAGGCAAAAGAATTTACCATCTGATGTTCATGGACGACATCAAACTGTATGGCAAGAGCATCAAGGAAACATACCCTAAACCAGACTGTAAGGATTGTATCTGGGGACATCAGGATGGAGTTTGGAATAGAAAAATGAGCTTTGGTCAACATACAAAAAGGCAAAGTGACAAGGACTGAAGGGATAAAGCTACCAGACGGGAATAGCATCATACACATAGATGAGACAGGATAAAAATACTTGGGAACAATAGAAGGAGAGGATATAAAACACCAAGAGATGAAGGACACGCTATTGAGAGAATATATGCAGAGACTTAAGGCGATACTCAAGTCAAAACTCAACGCCAGAAACATGACGAAAGCCATAAACACACGGCAGTACCAGTAATCAGATACAGCACAGGAGTAGTGAAGTGGATGAAGGCTGAACTCCGCAGCACAGACCAGAAAACTAGGAAACACATGACAGTACACAATGCCCTACACCTAAGAGCACATACAGACAGAATATACATAACATGAAAGGAGGGGGCAGGGGAGAGGATTAAGCATAGATGACTGCGTCAATATCGAGAGCAGAGCACTGGGGCAATATCTAAAAACCAGTGAAGAAGAGTGGCTAAGGGATGCATGGGAAGAAGGACTGATAAAAGTAGATGAAGACCCAGAAATATACAGAGACAGGAGAATGAAAAACAGAACAGAGGAATGGCGCAACAAACCAATGCACGGACAGTACATGAGACAGACTAAAGAACTGACCAGCGATGAAACATGGCAATGGCTACAGAGGGGAGAACACAAGAAGGAAACAAAGGAATACTAACACTGGCAAGATCAGGCCCTAAGAACAAGATATGTCCAAAGAAGTATAGATGGAAATAACATCTCACCCATATGCAGGAAGTGCAATATGAAAGACGAGACCATAAACCACATAGCAAGCGAATGTCCAGCTCCTGCACAGAACCAGTACAAAAAGAGGCATTATTCAGTGGTAAAAGACCTCCACTGGAGCCTGTGCAAGAAACGCCAGCTAGCTTGCAGTAATAAGTGGTGCGAACACCAACCTGAGGGAGTGATAGAAAATGATCAGGCAAAGATCCTCTGGGACTATGGTATCAGAACAGATAGGGTGATACGTTCCAGCAGACCAGACCTGATGTTGATTGACAAAGCCAAGAAGAAAGTATCACTCATTGATGTCGCAACACCAGGGACACCAGAGTAGATGAAAAAGAAAGAGAAAA
>NC_089743.1:35091476-35108976 GCF_040412425.1 Macrobrachium rosenbergii
CAGAGGTATTGTTTGAGATATTTCTCTTGTGAATCGTGCAAGTTTGAGATGTTGATGGTTTTGGATTTTAAAGCATAAAACATTGCTGTTTTGTTCTTTGAAGCACAAACCTTTGTTGTTTTGTATTTTGAGGCACAAAGCTTTGCTGTTTTGTATTTGGAAGCACAAAGCTTTGCTGTTTTGTGTGTTGAAGAACAAAGCTTTGCTGTTTTATTTGTTGAAGAACAAAGCTTAGTTATTCTGTTTGTTGAAGAACAAAACTTTGCTGTTTTGTATTTTGAAGCACAAAGCTTTGTTGTTTTGTGTTTTGAAGCACAAAACTTTGCTGTTTTGTATATTGAGCAAGAAGGCTTTGCTCTTTTGTATTTTGAAGCACAAAGCTTTGCTGATTTGTATGCTGAAGAATGAAGCTTCACTGTTTTGTGTGTAGAAGCACAAAGCATTGTTGTTTTGTATTTTGAAGCACAAAGCTTTGCTGTTTTATATGTTGAAGAACAAAGCATTGCTGTTTTGTATTTTGAAGTACAAAGCTTTGCTGTTTTGTATGCTGAAGAACGAAGCTTCACTATTTTGTATTTAGAACAAAGCTTTGCTGTTTTGTATGTTGAAGCAAAATGCTTTGCTGTTTTGTATTTTGAAGCACAAAGTTTCGCTGTTTTTGTATTTTACAGCAGAAAGCTTTGACATTTTGTATGCTGAAGTACAAAGCTTCGCTGTTTTGTATTTTGAAGCACAAAGCCCTGTTGTTTTGTATGTTGAAGCTCAAAGCATTGTTGTTTTCCATTTTGAACCTCAAAGCTTTGTTGTTTTGCATTTTGAAGCACGAAGCTTTGTTGTTTTATATGTTGAAGCTCAATGCTTTGTTGTTTTGTATATTGAAGTTCAAAGGTTTGTATTTTGTATTTTGAAGCACAAAGCGTTGATGTTTTGTATTGTGAAACTCAAAGCATTGATGATTTTGTATTTTGAAGCACAAAGTTTGCTGTTTTGTTTTTAAAAGAACAAAGCTTTTGCTTTGTACTTTAAAGCACAAAGCTTTGCTATACATAGAGCATTGGTGTTTTGTATTTAGAAGCACAAATTTGAAGTGTTGCTTTTAAAAGCACAAAGTTTTCTGTTTTGTATTTTAAAGCACAAAGCTTTGTTTTTTTTATGTTAGCATGAAGTTTTGTTTTATGCAATGTAAAGCATTGCTGTTTTGTATTTTGAAGCTCAAAGCATTGGTATTTTTGTTTTCTGAAGACCAAAGCTTTTCTGTTTTTCATTTAGAAGCAAAAAGCTTTGGTGTTTTGCATTGTGAAGCACAAAGCTTTGGTGTTTTGTATTGTGAAGTACAAAACTTTGTTGTTTTGTATTTTGAAGCACTAAGATTTGCTGATTTTGTATTTTGAAGCCCAAAGTACGTTTTGACGCACAATGCTTTGCTGTTTTATGTAAGTTGAAGTACAAAAATACAAATCAACAAAGCTTTATGCTTGAAAATACCAAGCAGCAATGCTTTGTGCTTCTAAATACAAAACAGCAACGCTTTGTGGTGTGGAATGTAAAACAGCCAAGTTTTATACTTCTAAATATAAAACATCAAACTTTGTGCTTCTAAATACAAAACAGCAAAGGTTTGGGCTTCAGAATAAAAAAACACCAACGCTTTGAGCTTCACAATACAAAACAGCAAAGCTTTAGGGTTCTAAATACGAGGCAACAAAGCTTTGTTCTTCTAAATACAAAACAGCAAAGCTTTGTGCTTATAAATACATAGCAGCAAACTTTGTGCTTCTAAATAAAAACAACAAAGCTTTGTGCTTATAAATACAAAACAGCAAACTCTGTGCTTCTATATAAAAACAACAAAGCTTTGTGCTTCTTAATACAAAACAACAAAGCCAAATTTGGGATTCAGATGCAAACAGCAAAGCTTTGTGCTTCACAATACAAAATAGCAATTCTTTGAGCTTCATAATACAAACCAGCAAACCTTATTGCTTCAAAATACAAAACAGCAATGCTTTCACAATACAAAAACACAAAGCTTTGAGATTCACAATAAAAAACAGCAATACTTTGTATACAACAAAGCTCTGTGCTTCTGAATACAAAACAGAAAACTTTTGCTTCAAAATACTAAACAGCAAAGCCTTGTGCTTCAAAATACAAAGCAGCAAACCTTTGAGCTTCAAAATACAAGACAGCAAAGCTTTGTACTTCTAAATATAAAACAGAAAGCTTTGTGCTTCAAAATACAAAACAGCAAATTTTGTGCTTCACAATACAAAACAGCAAAGTTTTGAGCTTTAAAATACAAAACAGCAAAGCTTTGTGCTTCAAAATACAAAACAGCAAAGCTTTGGGCTTCAAAACACAAAACAGCAAAGCTTTGTGCTTCTAAATACAAAACAGCAAAGCTTTCGTGCTTCAGAATACAAAACAGCAAAGCTTTGAACTTCAAAATGCAAAACAACAAAGCTTTGTGCTTCAAAATACAAAACAGCAAAGCTTTGTACTTCAAAATACAAAACAGCAAAGCTTTGAGCTTCAAAATGCATAACAGCAAAACTTTGAGCTTCAAAATACAAACAGCAAAGCTTTGCGCTTCAAAATACAAAACAGCAAAGCTTTGAGCTTCAAAATACAAAACAGCAAAGCTTTGTGCTTCAAAATACAAAACAGCAAAGCTCCGTGCTTCAAAATACAAAACAGCAAAGCTTCGTGCTTCTAAATACAAACCAGCAAACTTTCAGCTCAAGTATTTGTCATTGTTAATGTAACACTTACTAAAAGTATTGAATGTAACATCCTTCTTTCTTTCCTTCAGTATGCCTTACACTGAGGCCATCATCAATGAAGTCCTACGAAAATCATCCTTAACCAACGTCGGCGTCGCGCATTCGGCCGTGAAGGACACCACACTTTCTGGGTACAGGATTCCAAAGGTATAGATCCTAGTTCACAGGTCATGACCTAAGATAAAGATCCTAGGCCACAGATTGTGACCTCATGATGACCTAGGCCTTTACTTTGGCCCACTGGTGACGAAAATTGGGACTGAAAACTGATATTTTTTTTATTTAAAAGATTCCTGGATACAGGACTCCAAAGGTAAAGATCCTAGGTCACAGGTCATGACCCAAGCCCTACTACACTTTAGCAAGGTAATGACCTATGACCCAACTATGCGCTGGCCCACAGACGACAAAGATTTGGGCTAAATACCGATTTTATTTTTAGTTTAAG
Organism: Macrobrachium rosenbergii; assembly: GCF_040412425.1. NCBI lineage: Eukaryota > Metazoa > Arthropoda > Malacostraca > Decapoda > Palaemonidae > Macrobrachium > Macrobrachium rosenbergii. The sequence goes on from NC_089743.1 coordinate 35,094,708, forward strand.
GATTCATGAAAAGCAGTACACTTTCTGTGTACAGGATTCCAAAGCTAAAGATCCTTGGTCACAGGTTATGTCCTATGAACTAAGCATATAATTTGTATTGAAAAGCAGTTTTATTTTTAGTGTAAGGAGGATTCAAAACCAGTTTTATTTTTAGTGTAAGGATTCATGAAATATACTATACTTTCTGGGTACAGGATTCCAAAAGTTCAGATCCTAGGTCACAGGTCATGACCTAAGCCCTACTACACTTTAAGACCTAAGACCTAGGCCTATATTTTGGCCCCATGGTGATGCAAACTGAGACTGAAAAGTGATTAAATTTTTAGCTTCAAGGATCCTTTTGTTGACCTTATTTCCTTCCTCAGGATACCTTAGTGACCTCAGCCTCTATGTCCATTCACCACGATGAGAGGTACTGGGAGGAGCCTCATCGTTTCCTACCTGAGAGATGGGTGTCTCCCGAAGGGAAGTTCGTTATGAAGAAGGAGGGTTTCCTGCCCTTCGGGACAGGTGAGTCAACTAACCACCAGGAACATAATTCACCACCTACCCTTCCTGTGGGATTGATCTTGGGTCTCTCAAAGAGTCTCTTTAAGATGGGATTGCTAGCTCCCATGCCCTTTTCCGTTTGGCTGTAACCTGCAGCAGTCGACTAACCATCAGGTACATAATTACCTTCCAAAGAAATGGGATAAAATCATATCCCTCCTGTTGGATTTAAATCTGGCTGCAACCCACAACAGTTGACTGACCATCTGATACATAATTACAGATAGTGGTGTTAGATAATATACATCCTGGCTACAACACACAACAGTCAATTAATCATCAGGTACATAATTTACTGCCTAGATATGAATTATATATATATTAAACACCCACGCAGACACACATATATATTTATATATTATATGTATATGTATATATATATATAAGTACTACATAATTCCTTAAAGAGGAAACTTGAAGGAATTACTCGGCCTCATCCGTGGTTGACCAATCTGTCATCATCTATTTTTGGGTCAGGCTCATCTTCCATTCCACCACTACTAATAGATGATGGTAGATTGGTTGCTGGCCCTAGGGAAAAGGCTTAACTGCTTCAACGAGCTTTTGAAACTAAGCAATCAGCTGAGGATGTTCCTCTCCCTGATACTTGTCATCCTGAACCTATTTTTACAAGATGTGGATTTTGCTCCAGGGATGTTAAGAAAATTCTGGATACTCTTGATAGCTGGGGTGGAGAAGATCCTGATGGTTTATTCCCTTTGTTTTTTTAAAAAAGTATCTTTGAGGTGAGCGCAAGCTTAGTAATACAGTGCCTGTTCCAAAGAGTGGCATATCTGCAGACTGAAGTAACTACAGGTCAATCTCTATTCTCCCTGTGCTCTCCAACGTTTCTGAAAAACCTATCTTTAAGCCACTATATAAGTATGTGGAATCTAAAGGATTGTTAGCTGATAATCAATATGCATATAGGAAGCAGTTAGGTACCTGTGATGCTCTTTCAGACTTGACATGCAGTCTGCAAGGGAACCTTGATAAGGGTTTTCATGCTGCTTTCGATTTAGTAAATCACAAGGCACTTATTTACAAACTTCAGAATCTTAAAGTGGGTGGATATGTTTTAGGATTACTGCAAGATTTCTTTACAGGTAGGCAGCAGTGAGTTGCTGTGGACGGGATCTTTAGTGAACCAAGACCTATTGTGTCTGAAGTTCCACAGGGCAGTACTCTTGGTCCACTGTTATTTTCAGAGCATACAAGTGATATGGTTGTTGGCCTGGAAAACAAGATTGTTCAGTATGCCGATGATGCAACACTTGTGGGTGTAGTAAAGTCTCCACTTATGAGAAACAAAGCTTCCCTCAGCCCCAGTCAGGACATGGACCGGATCAGAGAATGGTGTAGTTGGTGGGGTATGAGGCTGAACTCCAGTAAAATGAAAACACTATTGATTAGCAGATCTCATACAGATTTCCCACCCTATCCTCCTCTTCAGGTGAATGGAACTTTGCTGAATGGGTCTGAAGCTTTAACTATTCTAGGTGAAACTTTCGACTCACATCTTACTTTTGAGAAACACCTCATGAAAGTTTCAACAAATCCGCACTAAAGTTAGGTACTGTCAGTATGGCCTCACATATTTATAACAGTGATAAAATTATTGCAACCTGTTTTAGGTCATTTGTACTCCCTTTACTGAAATACTGTTCTCCGGTGTGGATGTCTGCTACTGCCAGAGATTTATCTCTTTTAGACAGAGCGGTTTGTCGTGGTAGCTTTCTGTTTACTAATAGTAGCAGTTACGACTTGGACCATAGACGGATGGTCTCCTGCTTGTCACTTTTTCACAAGTTGTTTTAATAGAGATCTTTCACATTCACAATTGGTTCCTGATCCCCTTTATCTGCTGAGAGCAACCAGATTTGCTGAACAGCAGCACCAATATGCATTGAATGTAATGGCAACACTGGAAACGGATTTAAAGACAACCTATCAAGAAAAATCATATACTCTAAAATAGAAAAGAAACACATAAACACAAGAAACCACATGGAAAATGAACACCTAGAAGGAGTGGCCAGCAGAGAAAGGCCAAGGTCATGAGGGCAGGGCCACACAGGAGAAGAAGGATAATAACAGGAATAAGGACTGTAATCCACGCTGATATAAATACAGCTGGACTATGTGTCTGGTCATTCTACGGATACTTGACAATGAGGACTGTTAGTCCTGGAAAGTTTGTAACTTTTTTTTTAATAAATATCTGTGCTAGATACCATCCAGTTTCAATGAGGTCCTGTTAGTAATATACATACACACACACACACACACACACACACACACACATATATATATATATATATATATATATATATATATATATATATATATATATATATATATATACTGTATATATGGGCATATTTTCTTCCTTACAAAATTCCTTTTGAAATCAGTGGCGTTATCTTCAGCTACGATCTTCTTATCAGACTCTCAATCTCTATACTTCATCTTTTTCTCTACTGGTAAGCTTCTTCGGAATAAGGAGAATTCATTCGGGGTTCTTTCATTTAATTTTTCTTTTTACTAGTCGACGGACCGCTTCGTTGCCTCTCAAGGGCAACTTCCTCAGGACTTAATTGCAAACCTACATAAACGTTTTTAATGCTGTTCAAATGTCATACATTATAGGGGTGCTGAACTTCTATTGGTCGAATTTCATACATGACATCATAGGGGTGCTGAACTTCTATTGGTCGAATTTCACACAAGACATCATAGGGGTGCTGAACTTCTATTGGTCGAATTTCATACATGACATCATAGGGGTGCTGAACTTCTATTGGTCGAATTTCATACATGACGTCATAGGGGTGCTGAACTTCTATTGGTCGAAGTATATCTTAGTTTAACCAGACCACTGAGCTGATTAACAGCTCTCCTAGGGCTGGCCCGAAGGATTAGATTTATTTTTACTTGGCTAAGAACCAATTGGTTACCTAGCAACGGGACCTAAAGCTTATTGTGGAATCCGAACCACATTATAGCGAGAAATGAATTTCTATCACCAGAAACAAATTCCTCTTGTTCTTCACTGGCCGGTCGGAGATTCGAACTCGCGACCAACAGAGTGGTAGCTTAGAACGGAACCCGCTCACCCAGCGGGGATTTACTGGTCGAATTTCATACATGACACCATAGGGGTGCTGAACTTCTATTGGTTGAATTTCATACATGACGTCATTGGGTGCTGAATTTCTATAAGGCGGCGGTTTCATTCTCTTGCTGGGTGTCTGTTAGGGTGCGCCCCGAGAGTGTAGGCAAGGGCATGGTTCCCGTCTCTGGCTGATAGTTTTGATTTGTTGCGTTGTCAGTAATAGTGACCAGGGCCGTTTTGTCGCCCGTGCTTCCTCCGGGTTCTCACAAATGTCTTGTGCTTTCCTTGAACAAGGGAGGATGAAGTGCGTGTTCCTATGTATATTTAAGGCAGGCCGTTGCTGATTTATACTCACATCTTCTGCTATTTGGAGTCTGTGGAACTGGGCTTCTTTAGGCACAACCTCCGTACTTTCTAATAATTCTTTTAGCGTGGCTTCCATTCGTGGTCGTCTGTGCAATGAAATATTGCCCCTTGGTTGCGGTGGGCTTGCAATCACTGACGTAGTGGTGGTAGTGCGACCTATGTAGTAATTGCTGAGGGTTCATGTCCCTTCGTATAATACGTTGGTCGACTCCCATGCCTCTCCCAGGGGCCTTGCTATTTCTCACTGCGAGTGTCCTTGTTACGTTCGGACGGCAGTAAACATGCAAGGAAATCTTTTCGTCAGGATTCGTAGGTATCGTACCGCTGTCAACTATTCTCTTCGTGGCCTTGACCTCATCCTTGAACTGGCTGTGATATGAGGCCTTGTAATATAGTATGGTGTATGTATGTATATATATATATATATATATATATATATATATATATATATATATATATATATATATATATATATATATATATATAAATTATATATACTATGTATAAATATATAAATTATATATATATATAAATATATATATATAAAAATATACATATATATATATATATATATATATATATATATATATATATATATATATATATATATATATATATATATATATATATATATATATTCAAACTGTCTGCAACCCACAATGTTGACTAACCATCAGATAAATTATTAACTTCTGGGAAATGTGGCCAAAACATTTCCACCCTAACTGCAACTCCAAATAGTTAACTAACCACCAGATATGTAACTCACTCCTAACTGCAACTCCCAATAGTTAACTAACCACCAGAAATGTAACTCACACCTTAGGAAATATGGCCAAATCAAACCCCGCCCATGGGATGGAACCTGGGCTACTCAACAAGACAAAGAGGATGGGATCACGAACCCTCACGCTCTTTGCTATATGGCTGCAACCAACAACAGCTGATTATCCATCATATACTTTTAATAATTTAGTTAAATCAAACCCTTCCCCTAAGATCGAACCCAGGGCCCTCAAGTATTTTTCTTACAACAAAAACAAAATTATCTTCTTATGATAATTATGTTAAAACAAAATTATGTTCCTAATGACAAAAAATTATTTTCTTAGAACAATTATTTTCTTAAAAACAAAATTGTTTTATTAAAAGAATTATTTTCTTAAAGAAAAATATTTTCATAAAAATCAAACTATTTTTTAAAAATATTCTTAACGACAAAACTTTTTTCTTAAGATAATTATTTTCTTAAACAAAATTAATTTAAAATAATTTTTTTAAGCAAAACTGTTTTCTTAACATAATTACTTTCCTAAAACAGAAAAAATTAATTTGTTAAAATAATTATTTTCCTTAAACAAAATTTTCTTAAAATAATCATTTTCTTAAAAACAAAAACAAAATTATTTCCTTAAAATATTTCAAAAACAAAATTGTTTTCATATATTTTCTTAAAATATTTACTTTTTAAATAATTATTTTCATTAAACCAAAATTATTGTCTTAAAAAATATTTTCTTAAAATAATCATTTTCTTAAAAAGAAAAAATATTTTCTTAAAATATTCTTAAAAACAAATATTTTTTTAAAACAATAATTTTCTTAAAAAACAAAATAATCCATCACACACCGTAATATAATCTAGTCAAATCACGCCTTTCCCATGGGATCGAACCCAGGCAAAAGGGCGTGCATAGGGGAGAGTCTCGCCCGGACGGAGATCTTCATCTTCACGGCGTCCATCTTCCAGAGGTTCGAGGTCTCCGCCCCCCGCGGCCTCCAGATAGACCTCCTGCCCCGCCAGGAGACGATGCTGTTCCACGAAGTCAAGAAACAGGGCGTCGTTTTCACCCAGAGGGCGTCATAGGTCACGTGACCCCTCCTTCCGGAGGTCAAGATCTCCGCTCTCTGAAAAAGGTCACCAACTGTCCTTCTGTCCCTCAGGGAAGGATTTGGATTTTATGTCCCTGAAATTATTTTATTATTATTATTATTATTATTATTATTATTATTATTATTATTATTATTATTATTATTTTTTAGTTTTCTTTTTAAGTCAATACTTATTTTCAGGTAACAATTTTTTTCGTTTTTTAGTTAGATAATAATTGTTTAAAGAAAATAATTTTGTTTTTAAAAAACAGATCTTATTTTTTTCATTTTGTTTTAAGTCAATAGTTATTTTGAGAAAATAATTTTTTTCAGTTTTCAGGAAGGTAATTGCTTACAGAAAATAGTTTTCTTTTCGTTTTAAGGAAATGATTTTAAGAAAATAATAATTTTAGGAAAATGATTATGTTTTTAAGAGAAAATCTTGTTTTAAAGAAAATAATTGTTTTCAAGAAAGTAATTATTTTAAGAAACTAATTATTTAAAAAAAACTTGTTTTTCAAATAATTAAGATAAATGTGTTTTACTAATTATTTTAAGCAAAATATTTTGTTTTTGTTATTAAAGATAATTTTAAGAAAATAATTTTGTGTTTGTTTAAGAAATCTTTAAGAAAAATATTTTTAAGAAAGTAATTTTTATTGAAAATAATTATTTTAAGAAAATAGTTTTGTTAGTTTTTAAATTAATTACTTTAAGAAAACGATTTTTCTAAAGAAATTAATTGTTTAAGGAAAATTTTTTATATTTTTTATAAGAAAATAATCTTAAGAAAACATTATTTTAAGAAAATAATTGTCTCTTTGCTTAAAGAAAATTTTCATTTTTTGCAGATTCTCTTTAAGTTATTTTCATTGGTCTCTCAAGAATTGTGGTTTTAGATTAATTATTATAGTTAGAAAATAATTCTTGTCATTTTCTATTTGCACCTCAAAACAAGTAAAAAATGCGCTGAACAAACTTTGGCACAATCGAGTTTTCTGTACGGCTGCTACAGCATATAATCAAGGCCACCGAAAATAGATCTATCTTTCAGTGGTTCGGTTTAATGCTGCAGAGCCACGGCCCATGAAACTTTAACCACGGCCTGGTGGTGGCCTGGCCTATATCGTTGCCAGAAGCACGATTATGACTAAATTTAACCTTAAATAAGATAAAAACTACTAAGGCTAGAGGGCTGCAATTTGGTATGTTTGATAATTGGAAAGTGGATGATCAACATACCAATTTGCAGCCCTCTAGCCTCAGTAGTTTGTAAGGTCTGAGGACGGACAGAAAAAGTGCGGACAGGCTAAAGTTCGGACGGACAGACAAAGCCAGCACAATAGTTTTCTTTTGCAGAAAACTAAAAGGAAGCTTTACCAGAACTTTATTAAATGAAAAAATATATATTGATTTTGGTCTGTCGTATCATGCCCTTTTTTTCTCCAACAATTAATTTTTGTTTATTTCGACCAAAAGTAATTTCGTCCTCACTGCTCATGTCTTAAGCTATCTTTTTTGTTTGTTTAAATAAATCTTGTTTGTTGCAAATACTTGAACGTCACTTTTTTTATCTTTTATTATAGAAAATATACAATATTTTACAGTTTTAACAGTATTACAAGCAGAATTTTATCAAAGTTGACTTAAATTTACCAAAAAATTTACAATATATTTTTATCTTACCGTTTGGGTTGATAAAAAATTTTTAATGTGTACATTTTACAAATAATCTAGGTATTACAATGTTAATATTTTTCTGTAGTTACCCATATAAGATTTTATCAGTATATATCTATTCTTTATTATCCTTGATTTTATATAAATCGTCTAATATCATCGTTTCCATCTTTTATTCCTGCTTTGTGGGCTAACCAAATCCCAGCAACATAGTCACAAATCAAAATTACAGTATTGTTCCTGTCCTACTTTAACACAAAAGAGAGACATACACAAGTAATTCTGACACGTCTCCTAAGGAAGCTCCTGAATGCTCTGAATGTAATGATAACAATCAAACATTTACTAGGTTACTGTCCAAAGTATGACCAGCAGTGAACATCAAGTTCTGGAAATGAACCGATCAGTGAAATTTTTTCAGAAACTTCAACATTTGAAATGAAAGCAATTCTAAAGGTTTTGGAAAATTGTGAATTGAATTAACATAATGTAAATAAAAAAAGTACAAATATAAACAAATCTTTCGTGGCAGCCCTGTGATCTGGTAAATCTATTTTGATAACAATAATAACACAAACAATATTAGGGACATCTATTGAAGTTTAGTATAATATCATTATACTTCAGAAGATGAACCTTATTCATACGAAACAAGCCGAAAGGGGCCAATGACTTAAAATTCAAACTTCAAAAGAATATGGTGCAGTTGTTTATCAGTAAATTACTATGATATGTCCGTTATAATATCCTGGGAAACTTAACTCGTCACTAGATAGACAGACATACAGACAGATGAATCGATAAGTAAGATTGTTTCTATGTCAAAATATGGAAAATAGAGGTTTTATGAAGCAAACGTCATGCCTGACTAATTCTGGTTGACTCTGATTGGTATTAAATAAATGAAACTACAAATAATAGTATCAGTTAATATATATATATATATATATATATATATATATATATATATATATATATATATATATATATATATATATATATATATATATATATATTATATATATATATATATATATATATATATATATATATATATATATATATATATATATATATATATATATATATATATATATATATATATATATATATATATATATATATATATATATATATATATATATATATATATATATATATATATATATATATATATATATATATATATATATATATATATATATATATATATATATATATATATTATATATATATATATATATATATATATATATATATATATATATATATATATATATATATATATATATATATATATATATATATATATATATATATATATATGACCCCGACCTCTCGTCGGGTTGACTTACACTGGTCCGGCTGCAGTACTGTGGGACATGCTTAAATAAGACACAGGGTGTAAATTTAACAATGATCTGTATTATCTAAAATTTACACAAGGGCCCAGGTATCTAAGCAAACTAAAATTTACCGTAAAACCGAGAGAGAGAGGCTGAGGGGGAACCCGGCGGATGCAGCGAGGGAAAGTACGTCTTTCCCCTAAACGCGACAAAAACGCTCTGCCCAAAGGGACGCCTTCTTTGGGCATCTTCCTCCCACCTTGTCATACCTCACAACCCCCGATTTCTTCTCTACTGGACACGATTGGCTCTGGCACTTCTCCTTAGGCCTATCAGCCAATCGGTGCCAGGTAAGGTGACGCTAAATCCCAACGAACTTTTTGGGGGGTTTCTGGGGGGAGGAAGGTTTCCTCAGTCTGAGAGAAGATGACCGTTGACCCGTCCTGTAATGGCGTCCTACGATTGCATTAGGATCCCGGGGAAGTTCCACGAGGACTGAGAAGGGCTTAGCACTCCCCTCCCAAGTCCTTTGCGTCCCCGCAAAGATGCGTCTACCCCTCCACACCCGGATCCCGCCACGAGCCTCGTCCCTCACGATTTCTGACTTAACTAATTAAAATTACCTAACTATCTCTAAAGGGGGCCAGCTGACGCGTGTACAAACCAAAATTACAAGTGAATGGAACACGTCTTACAACCAACACAAAAAAAATTGTATATTATTTTTATCTTTTACTTACTCATTCATTTATTTATGTATTTGTTTATCATTTTATTTTCTTTTTCTACGAAATCCCCCAACAAACCTTACCCTTTTCTGGAAACAGATCAATACCCAAAAATAATAAAAGTTTTAAAAGATCAAGTCCTGCACTATCTCAACATAAAAAAATGGTGGTCATCACATTTTTAATCACATCGCATCCCGCGAATGTACAAAGTTTTCCTGAAAGAAGTGAACACCACAAAACAATAATCTGGCAATTTAGACACAACAACATAATAAAAAGCAATTAAATTTTTACCAAAGCAAAAGAAAAAACATAATTTCATGGCAACAGTTTACCTTTAAGACAACTACACAAACGATAATAACAAAAAAAGAAATCTTACAGAAAGTGCAACACTTAGGTTGGTATATTATTAAACATAAAATAAGGAACAACAACAACAAAAAAAAAATAAAAGCATAACAAGGAACGTTGCAACAACGAAATTAATACAACCATGATAAAAAAAATTAGACACTGAAATGTGACACAGAAAATGATGTTGACACTCAAAATAATTGGAAAATCAAAAACATAAAACAAGAACATCATAACATTAAACGTATATCGTATATCTCTGATTCCAAGGTAAGGACATGGGACGACAATTACAAATTTTGATCACTGACCCTTCTCATTCACTTTGCAATAGCATTCACCTTTGACACGGACTCGTGAGCACGCGCCTGCTCGGTCAGTGTGGCCCCACCTGCGCGCTTGTGGGTTCCACTGGCTCTTCTCCCAAATACCCAGCCAGTCCAGGGTAGGGAGGTACCGGTTGGTTGGTGTGGAACACTAGGCTGTCCTCAAGCACCGCACGCAGGTGTGACAGGTGTTGCTCGCTCACGGCCCCGGTGCGGATGTGCTGAATGACCGCAGTGGTGTGTTTGATCTCTTTCACACGATATGGTCCCATATAGGCCGGTTCGAGCTTGTGCTTCGGCAGTTGCTGTCTCCTCAGGTAGATTCTATCCCCTACTTGGATTGGGGAATCATGTGTGCGGAAGCATTTATCGTACCGCACCCGATACTTTTCATTGGCCCTCAACAGCAGTCGCTGGGTGGTTTGGAACACTCGTCGGGTCATGTTACACAACCAAACCCAGTACTGTTCTACTGTATAGAGTGGGATCTGTTGGGGGTCCAAGACCATCGAGTACGGTAATCGAATATCCTGCCCGAACATCAGGAAGTAAGGGGTGTCCCTAATCGAGCTGTTATAAGCGGTGTTAATAGCCAGCTCAGCCGTCGGCAACAGGGACGGCCACGAAGTCGGGTGATCCTCAATTAGATATCTTAAGATATTGATCACTTCACGATTATGGGACTCAACTAGCCCATTGGCTGACGGCCGATAAGCCGCAATGGTGACATGCCTTATCTGCATTAAAGTCGTAAACTCACGGATCACTTCATTGATGAATTCGCGTCCATTGTCACTGACCAACATCCTGGGACACCTGAACCGACACACGAGGGAACATAACGCCTTGGCCACTTCACCTGCCGTCTTATTTTCCATCGCACACACGTGTGAAACGTGTGAACGCATCCACGAACACACAAATGTATTTGGGTTGCCCTTGCACAGAAGGCAATGGTCCAACCACATCCATATGCACTCTATCCCACTTCACAGGTACCACAGGCCACAATCAGGCCTTCGGGACCACATGTCTGTGACTTTTCATTGTATTACACACATGACAACTTCTTACAAATCTAGTTACGTCCTTTCGCATGCTAACCCAAAAGAAGTGTTCACGGGCTCTTCTAAGGGATCTCTCTATACCTACATGCCCAGCATAAGGGCTTACATGGATCATGTGCATGGCTCTCTCTATTAAAGCTCGAGGAAGTACGACTCGGCCTCGGATATCACCGGGCCTTTTCTCATATCTGCAAAACAAGATGTCCCCTTCAATGAAGAACACATCCTTCCGCAAATGCACAGAACTCAGGAATTCGCTGCTCTCACCTCTCACACAGGCCTTGATTTGATTAATCCAGGCTTCAGAACCCTGACTCTCATCAAGCTCTCGCACACTCCACCCACAAAAATCAACCACACTTTCATTCTCTGGGCATTTACTCTGAACTCCCCCAGTCGGAGTTCCACCTGTATTCATCCTGCTGTCACCCCGGCCACTCCCACTCATCTGTGAGTGCCCACGAGATTCCCGTTCTCTATGCTCCGCGCTCCCATCCGATTGACTGTCACTGTTAGCATTTGTCGTAACGCTGCTGGCACCAGTGCCGGCATCGCCGGTGCCACCCACGTTATGAGGTTTCTTTTGTTGTTCTTCCTTGCGCTTTGCAGCGCGTGTTGTTACTCCTATGACATTCCTGGAGAGAGCATCCGCCACCCTATTACTTTTGCCTGGAATATGCTCTATTTTTAGGATATCAAACTCTAAAATTCGCTCGATCCAACGAGCTTGGCGATTAGAAATTTCGCTCTTATTAAATAGGTGCGTTAGCGGTCTGTGATCTGTGAAAATCTTTACTTTATGTCCCAGTAAGAAATAGCGGTGTCTCTCCAGCAACCACAGGACTGCCAAAGCCTCTCGATCGAAAGTACTATAATTTCTCTCTGCCCCTTTTTATGCTCGTGATGCAAAACAAACTGGTCTCTCATTACCTTCATCGTCTATTTGAGATATTACTCCTCCGATCGCGATATCACTCGCATCTGTAGTCACAATAAATGGACGATTGAACCTCGGATAAGCCAAGAGTTCGTCGCTCACAAGGGCATCTTTTAATTTCTGAAAAGCATCTTGTTCCTTCTCACCCCACTGGAAATCAGGTCGCTTCCTTAATGCATCTAACGGTCTCGCTATCTGGCCAAAGTTCTTAATGAATTTACGGTAATATCCCGCGAGTCCGAGGAAGCTGGCTACATCCTTCGCATGTTTAGGCTGTGGAAATTCTTTAATTGCTAAAACCTTATCGGCACAAGGCTTAAGGCCTTCTGAAGTTATGATGTGCCCAAGAAATTCCACTTCGGCCTGAAAAAATTGGCATTTATCTAGGTTAATTTTCATGCCATGACGCCTTAACGCTTCTAAAACCTCTAACAAGTTAGCCATGTGCTCCTCTACTGTGGCACCGATTACAATGATATCGTCCAGGTATACAAAAAACCCACGGCCTAATATGGAAGCTAAAACTGACATCATTACTCGAGAAAAATGGGCCGGAGCATTCTTTAATCCAAAGGGAAGGAAATTATATTCAAATAGCCGATTATTCGCTATAAAGGCCGTTTTCTCTTTACTCGTCATCTAAAGGAATCTGATGGTAGCCCGACTTGAGATCCAGCGTGGTGAAAAATTTACTCTCCCTTACTTTAAGCAAAAAGTTCCTCGATCGAGGGCAACGGATAAGCATTATCTTTCGCCATTCAGTCAATCAATCACACAACCTGAGAGAGCCATCTTTCTTCTTAACTAAAACGATTGGGGAAGCCCAAGGAGATTCGCTTTCTTGAATAATACCCTGATTTTGCAACTGATTGATTGTTTCATCGATTACTTGTTCATGACATGCAGGAGTTCTATAAGGCTTTGTGCGAATGGGGGATGATCTCCCGTCTCTATTCTAAAGGGTAACTTATCAATTCTCCCGGGGGCTCGTCTCCCAGTTGCAATCACATCTTGGTATTCCCCAATTATGTCTCCTACACGTCTCGGTAATTTAAAGGTGTTGCTTTGGTAGCTGTTTGCAGTAGCCTTCTAAGCCGTGGTTCACTTCGCGACCTTGACTCTGTGTAGTCAGGGCCAACACTGCGTTATCAGCTGTTACAAGGGTGCATACTTCTAAATCACAAAGAGACTCACTACTTAATTCTAACCTACTACTATTTACATTGATAAAAGGTACATTCGCTTCCGTCGACGATGGTAGCGACTCCTGGCAGCACGAAGTCTGCCCACTTTTATGGGGATTAATATATACGAGTGTACCTTCTTCTAACTTTCGTGCTGGGATGACAGGAAGGGAATAGAGATGGGAGGGAGGAATAACCTCCCCCAGGTACCACTCCTGTGTCCCCTTTAAATGCCCAGGCCACCTTGACACACCGTCTCCTCTCACCCAAGACGGAAAGTTTTTGGTACTGCCCGGTTCCCACTGGCATCGACACTTCCACTCCCCCTCCGTCGATCCCATAGAGAGCCACCTTGTGCTCTCGCACGAAGCCAATTCCCAGAATAACGGGAATTCCTTCCATGTGAGTCGTCGGTACAACATGGAATTTGTGAGTCAAGACTCTGCCACCTAGGGAAATCTGCTGGTTGACAATGCGTCGGATCCTTATCTGATGGCCACTCGCAGTGTTCAACAACAGACATCCCTTCGACGCCATAATAGCGCCCATCACTAAACGTTCCTCGATCAGGGGCACGCAAGCTCCGCTGTCCAACAATGCATGGTATGTCCCCGTTCCAATCCCCACTTCAAGAACAGGAACTGAATCTCCAATCTCGAGAGAGGGAGACGGGGTGGAGGACGTTTGCTCTGTTCCCTCCACAGGTACACACACCCCCTGGGCAGAGGGAGCTCTCACT
>NC_089743.1:35116476-35133976 GCF_040412425.1 Macrobrachium rosenbergii
GCCCGAAGGATTAGACTTATTTACGTGGCTAAGAACCATCTGGTTATCTAGCAATGGGACCTACAGCTTACTGTGGAATCCGAACCATATTATACCGAGAAATGAATTTCTATCACCAGAAATAAATTCCTCTAATTCTTCACTGGCCGGCTGGAGAATCGAACGTGGACCTAGGAGAGTGCTAGGTAAGTACGATATCGACACCGCCAATGAAGAACTGGAGTATTATAAGAGCCCGTCGCCCCAACGCCGTCTCTTCCAAACACGTGTGTGTTCGTGTGTTCGTCATCCATCGGGGGGGACAAGACAAAACAAGAGCATCTCGTTTTCTTTCTCTGAAGGAACGAAACTTCTACCATACAATATTTCCGTCTGTTTCTCCCTAACCGTTGTTGTCTTGATATATGTACAATCACCATTACTTGCATTGCCACGCAAGCATTCTAACCATGTAGCCTACTCATAATGTTCCACCGAATCTTCTGTATCAAACTGTATGTATGTTTCTGTTTGTGAAGATGCCAAACGTCTCGCCATTTCACATATATTGTGCTACTGCATTGCATTCATTAATCTGTCTCGAATCTCATGCAACTGGCCATATGTAGAATTTCCTGGCCTTTCCACTGATATATGTTTGATCACTGTACGTTTTTTTGTCTCTCACAATCGCCATCTGTTTGTCTGCCGATAAACACAGATGCCTGAATCTTTACCTCTGTTTTCCCCTGTCTGTGTGTAGATTCTACTTTACCGCTCGCACACGCCAATAACATCTTCGAAGATTCTGTACATTCTCCCCAACCAAAATCACTTTCATGCATCATAATAAAGTTTTCATCTAACCTACCCATCTCACAGACTCATCATCAACATAGAGTCACGGGCTGCTCTAGGAGCAAGAGCCCGTGCTGGCACAAGGCCAGCTAAATCTGAAACAAGAACAACATGTACATTCATCTCAGTAAGGAACTACCAATAGACCAGTCAACACCCAGCCAGTATGTCACTCAATTTCATCCTTATAAATGCAGTGTTCGTTAAGCATACAGACCACAATATTTCCTGTAATTGTAGCAAATATCTTATTAGTAAACCGTACATATACTGTATATTTTGCTTCTGAAAGTATATACAATATCCCATTCACGATCTAGAATGGGAACCGAGCAGAATATAAAGAAGAATAAATATTTTGGATAATTTTTCTTGATAGTTACCCCTAAGACATTTCTGTTTTGAAACAGACCCGTTTTCTTATGTCTGTTTTGTATAATCAATCATAATAAAGAATATACCTATTATTCATTAAACAATTATAACACTTCTCACTTGTCAACATTATTCATTAAGCAATTATAACACTTCTCACTTGTCAACACTCTTTATATTGAAAATACCAACTGAAAAATATTGCATTGCTTTGAACTGGAAGACTTTCGAAAATAGGCTACTCGGGAAAAATTATAATATATAAAGTATTTTTTGAAATAGATCAAGCGGTATTTTTTTCATTATTGTAATATGTCAAGCGTTTTTTCATTAATGTTAACAATTCTTGCATTACATTTCAAATTTTTCAGAGTGATATCTATCTTATTGCATAGTTGTCCGCTTAATTAGTATATGTACAGCATATTCACGTAGTACGGACCATTTGAAGTAAAACGTTATAACTTTATTTGTTCTGTGGAATTTTGCAGAGTTCAGTATTCTGGTGAATGCTGCTCACATTAGATCAAAAATACGGGCCATTGGGGTAGAAGATTGTAACTTTTTGTTTTGTGGGATTTTGCAGAGTTCAGTATTCTTGTGAATGCTGCTCATATTGTATCAGTTAATATCAGCAGTGGATCTGTGCTAAATACTGGGAAGTTGTGTAAGTCATTTAACGGATTATAAACTAAATCATCTTTATTCCACCCAGCTATCAAAACAGTTTACGGTATGATTTCATTTGCTGTTTTTTTTTCTACTATAAATCATCTTTTATTCTTCAATTCTGTGTTCTTTCGCTCATTTTGTCTTCAGTCAGCTTTTTTAACCTGGTATAAGGAAGATATGGCAAAGATTCTGCCATATCTACATGACATCCGGGAGAAGTGGCAATGTCGAAAGCGTACCCCATGTTTGTTCATAGTCATTTTGATTTGACTATAAATAACTGCTAGTTGTGATGCTCAAGACAAACAAAACAATAACTACTTGCAAATAGTGGTAGGGACATTTTCTTCCAAAACCAATAGGCTACTATTCTGCTAAAGAATGCAGAGTTCATTAAGCGTACACACCACAATGTTTCCTACAAGTACTGCAACCAAACAACCTCATCAAGGAAGCAAGCGTCCAGCTAAAGTTATGCAAGTAACTACAATTGTTAAATGAAAGATGGTGATTAGAAGCTATTCTAGTTCAAAAAAATTGTTGATTTTCATTATCAATCTCCATATGCATTCCAGGATTAGTCCACAAATGAATTTTCTTCAGGAAATAAATCAAGAATACTTATCGCAGGAATAGCTTTGAATTGGTATAACATGAGAAGACATCATAAATATTCCACAGGAGATCAAGAATTTCTGCAGAAGAAAATACAGTACTGAACATATATTTAGTATTATAGTCCCTTCACATTAGGGCATAGTGACTTCCATCATGATATACTTTATGACGATACAATCCGGTACAAAAATCTTCATACAGACCACAGCATAAAACGACACTTTAAAGAGTTAAGAAAGGCGATCTGATGGTTTCTTGAATGATTGTGAAAAGTTTGGTTCAACAGAAATAGTGAACAAGTAGCACCAAACAGATCAAATTTAAACCTGAAGTCCCTAAACTTGTTCAGAACATATGTCAGCAAAATGGTGAAATCTTACAGAGTATCTGTGAGGTTCACTAATGTTCATTCAAAGGAAATTATTATTATTTTTCTGAAGATGAACTTCATATGGAACAAACCCCCAAAGGGGTCACTGACTTGAAAATTCAAGCTTCCAAAGAACAAGGGGTTCATTCAAAAGAGGTAACATAATGTAAAGGGAAATGCATATAGAGGAGATGATCAGTTATTAGAAAACAAATTAACAAATAAATAATTAAATGAATAAATAAAAATGTAAATTATTAAATTACAAAGAGAATTGTATTACAGTAGTAATGCACTGCATCCTCGCTTGAACTTCTGAAGTTCCCATTGCAAGACATTCTCAGGGAAGGCTGTTCCTCAGTTGCAACGTAAATGTTCAAATATAATTCTAAGTTGTTCATCTAGTGACTAGACTGAGCATTGCACATAGATTTCTACTAAAAAAAGTGCCAGTGGGTTTCACTGCTAACAAAATATAAAAAAAAAACATCATTTGCAGTCACAGCTGATTTACTGAAAATGGTGTTTATCGTATACAAGATTTGTACCATATATATGTTAGGTCAAAGAGATTTTGTAATTTAATATATTAATTTGGACTGACATTAGTCAGACATCTCAGGTTTAACCTTGCTATATGACCAGTCGTCAATACACCCCTGGGTCTATATTGTGGTTACCATTATCTTAAGTTCCTTTTGTACAGTATCATAACTGTTAATAACTTCATCAGAGCATTAATGAACTTATCTAACCTTTTGAATGGCACTAATGTTAAATAATACGAACAGATAACAAGATTTTCACCATAACAGTGGCCACACGTGGAGCAATCTAGTTTGTTCACAAAAAGCTGTAACATACATGCTAACATATGTCAACTTTCCTGAATCAACATCATCTATTGTTATGATAACAAATGCTAACCCTTCCTAATCAGAATAATGTTATTAACTAGACGGATGTTTACATGTTTGATCAAGTCACATAAACATGGAATGCTAAAGGGAAGATCAAATCAATATCTGGCCAAGTCGTCCAATATGGCGTCCTAAGTCCGACTGCTTCTCTCTCCTCATCCCTCCCAGCTATCTCTAGGCTAAGGGGTCAGTTACCTCGATGCATTATCTCCAATTATTTCTAGTAAGGGCATCTCCCTCCACTAATCGCTTCTTCCCCAAACCCTCCACCACTTTATAATGCCATCTTATCCCCAGCATTTCTAGTTTCTTCATTTTCCAGCCTCTCAGAAACAGGATCCATAAAATCTACCTCACCATCCCTAGGCTAAGGGGTGAGGTACCTTGACGCATTTTCCCCAATTATTTCAACAGAAAGCATCTCCCTCTACTGATTTCTTCTCCTCCAAATCCTATCACTTTAATACTATCTTTCTCCCGGGAACAGATCCTTAAAATCCACCTCAGCATCACCATTAAGTTCATTCCACCTTCTGTTCCTCTCTGCTCTCAATTCTCATCTTAGATTATCAACAACAGTTACTTCGTTATAAGAATTAGTTACTTAAGCAACACAAACGTAGGTACAACTCAAGTTTAGTTGCACAGCATATACCTCGGTAAATACCATGTTACGTGCATAACATCATGGAAGACGAATAATTCTTCATCCTAAAATACACCTGACAAGGAACTTACCCGAACAAAATATTAACCAAGGTTTGGGGGCGTCCAGGGAAGGAAAAGCACCCCCCAACCCCGCGGTCAGGTCGGGCAGGGCACGGCGACCTAAGTTAGGTCAGAAAGGAAAGATTTGGTTAGGTCAGGACCTTTTACATATTCATTTCCTGTATGTTTACAAAAATTACGTCAAAATGGTTTTCGTGGGTTTCCTGTCAATATAGGCTGCGCAACTAAAATCAAGTTTTACCAGACTGACGAAGCCAAATTGAACGACTTTTGACCAGATATTGATTTGATCTTCCCTTTAGTATTTAATGTTTATGTAACCCAATCAATAAGAAAACATCTGTCTAGTTAATAACATTGTTCTGATTAGGGGAGATTAGCATTCGTTATCATAACAATATATGTTGTTGATTCGGGAAAATTGGCATATGTTAGCTTGTAAACATGTTATAGCATTTTGTGAACGAACTAGATTGCTCCACGTGGTCACTGTTATCAGTAGATTATGCTGAAAATCTTGTTATTTGCTTATAGTATTTAAAAGTGGTGCCACTCAAAAGGTTAGGTAGGTTAATCAATGCTTGGATATGGTTATTGAAAAGTTATGGTACTGTACAAAAGCAGCTTATGAAAATGGCAACCACAATATAGAAACAGGGACGTTTTGACTGGTGATATAGCAAGGTTAAACCTGAGATGTCTGACTACTGTCAATCCATATTAATATATTAAATTACAAAGCCTCTTTGACCTAATATATGGTACAAATCTTGTATACGACAAACACCCTGTTTTCAAGTCAAAATGACTACGAACACGAGTACATTTAAATCGACGGTGTCACTTCTCCTGAATGTCGTGTACACATGGCAGAATCTTTGCCATATCTTCCTTATACCAGGTTAAAAAAGGTAAGCACCTTGACACTTGTTCGGCGTTTCTAACTGAAGACGTAAAATATGCAAAAGAACAGAGATTTGATGAGTAAAGGATGATTTATTGTAAAAATTATTACAGTAGAGCCTATGAAGAATTGAAATCATGCCTTAAACTGTTTTGATAACAGGTTAGAATATGGATGATTCATCTATAATCATCTAAATGACTTACAAAAATGACCAATATCTAGCCCAAATCCAATGGTGAAAATAACTGATACAATGCAATAAAAAAAATAATGGCATTGGCTCCTCAAACACTGTAAATTAACTGGATCTTGTCCTGGAACGATCTCTAGTCGGCGAGGATGTCCATGACAGCCATATTCGTAGTTTTGGTTAGACTATAGGAGCAGCATTCACACGAATACTGTACTCTACAAAATTACTACATAAAATGGCCGACTCCGTGCAAATGGAGTTCAATTCTATTGGCCCCGAAGGTCTGTACCACGTGAATAGACTATTTATATACTAAGAACAAGGATAACTATGCAATTTTATAATTATCACTAAAAATTTTCAAACATAGTACACAATTTGTTAACAATTATAAAAATACCGCTTGATCTATTACAAATAATTCTTTATATTTGTAATTTTTCCCATGTAGTCAATTTTCAAAATAGACTGTCTTCCAGTCAAAGGAACGCAATATTTTCAGTTGGTATTATCAATAAAAAGCGTGTTGACAAGTGAGAAGTCCAACTGCAAACAATATTATTAAGGGTAAAAATAATGGGTATTCTTTATTATTATTGATTATGCAAAATAAACATAAACATACAGTTTTCTGTAGAGCTGTTAGACTAAGAAAACGGGCCTGTTTCAAAACTGAAATGTCTTAGGGTTAACTGTCAAGAAAAACGATCCCAAACACTTATTCTTCTCTATATTCTTGTTAGATTCCCATTCTTGATCGTGAATGGAACACTGTATATACTTTCAGAAGCAAAATATACAGTATATGTCAGGTTTACTAATAAGGCATTTGCTAGAATTAAAGGAAATATTGTGGTATGTATGCCTCATGAACACTGTATTCTTTGGAAGCTAGAATTCTCAGTCAGTGGTGGCCCCTTTTGCTGGCTTGTTCTATATGAACAGTATTCATCTTCTGAATAATAATAATAATAATAATAATAATAATAATAATAATAATAATAATAATAATAATAATAATAATAATAATAATAATGATAATAATTAGAAAATTCCAATTTCTGAGCAGTCATTATGGACAAGGGCTTAGATCGTCAGAATTCTAGTGGCTACTCGCTTATATTCACAGTATGAACATACTACAGTGTTTACCACATATCAAATTATATTCATCATTGTCTCAACTACTTACTTATATTCACAGTATGATCACACACACACACATGCACGAGAAATACCAGTTCAACTCTTACCGTATGTAGTGTTGGTAACACAGCCATTAAGCACAGAATACATTAAGATCTCATTTTCTTAAATGTAAGGGTAAATGAATTACTCGTTTCATAAAAGCAGGAAAATTTGGTTAGTCGTCTAGCCTTCTTACTAAACGTCTACTGATGTTCATATTAGTGTAGGCTAGGCTATGTTCGAGATACGTTTTGGTATTTCTTACGTTTTTTCCAACAAACGATGGTTTTTTTTGGAACCTAACCCCATCATAAGTAGGATAATACCTGTATAAGCATTTTTAGTTTGTTTTTGTCTATGTGAACTATCAAAATAGGCAGTTCTAAAAGGGTTTTAAGTATTCGCGGGTTTTAGCTATATGGGGGCGGTGTGGTACGCATCCCCCGCGAATACGGGGGTTTTACTGTACTGACCCACCACTCTACATACAAAAGGATAACCCGCCACTCTACGTACAAGAGGCTACAACATTCAGGTAGTCTACTCTAATGTACCTAAGGACACCGCTAGCTAAGGGTACTGCTTACCTACATAAGAAACATTACTCATTATTAACAGACTGACCCGCCACTCTACATACATATGGCTACATCATGCGTGTCCCACCGTTCTGATCGTGGCGACTAAAGATCTGCTAGGACACGTACTTCATCACTGGCTGTGACCTAACCAAACAAACCAAAATCTAAATGAACCTAGAATGTTGTGTCCTGACCTAACCTAACCTGACTTGAGGCACTGAAATCAGTAACAAATTCTGAGTATATTTATTGTAAAATATTTATGAGATTTACTGAGATAGGGAGATGCAGTAGCTTTTTGTGAGGCACTGACCAGTAACTCGAATGTGTGGATAAGTTTGTCCCATCATTTCAATCGGTGGGACTAACGATATGTTCGGACATGTGCTTTAGCCCCTAGCATCTAGACTAGAATCTGACAGGACTAACTTAATCTTTCTGATATGTCCAGTTTCATCTGGCATGACTTATGTTACACGACATAAGCACCACTGATTGCAAGGTAGATTATAATATTTTAATACCACTATGTCACCAATTTGTACATTCCTCTAAGATTTTGGCCATCTTTGTCTAATTTGAAGAGAGTTTAAGTACTCCCTTTGCCACCTATGCCATAACTGATTGAGCAGATACTGTGCTCTTTTCCATTTTTTATTACTAAATAAATCTTCCTTTGCAAAATTTCTAGGTGGAGGTAAAAATACCTTTGACTTCATTGTGAGAAAATGATTAGGAGTCAGAGGTTCTAAGCTCAAGGGATCACTAAGGTTATTAGTGGACAATGGACGTCCATTCACAATATCCTGAATCTCAACCATGAATGTTCTTAAGGATTCATCATCTAGAATTTTACTGTCATCAAATAATGTGACATTCAAAACACTCCTTACAGACCTAATTTGTCTCTCCCAGACTCCACCCATATGACTTGCATGGGGTGGGTTCATCTTAAAAATCACGAAATTACAATGGTCCTACAATAGCTCATGCTTAATCTTGTTGGCATTCATTTCCCTCAGCCCCTTTTCAAGTTCATGTTGAGCACCAACAAAATTACTGCCTTGATCAGACCTTAATCGTACACAGACACCTCTCCTACAAGAAATTTTCTATAAGCATTTAAAAATGAATCAGTACCGAGGGATTCCCAGTCTCTATATGTATTGCCCTTGTTGACGTACAAGTAAACAATATACCACACCTTTTTAACACTTTTCTGCCTTCTGTTTTTACAAATGGACCAAAGTAATCAACTGCAATATACATAAATGGAAAAGACAATTCTAACCTATCTTTAGGTAAATCTTCTGTGCAAGGGTTTAATGTCTAGCTCTTCTACACTCAACACACTTAGATATATGACCACCTACCAAAGAGGAGGCATTTATTATCCAGGAGCCGGATGGTTTTATTTCATTTAATGTCATGTTTCTGCCTTGATGTTGAACTTTCTGATGGTGATGGCATATTATCAAGTCAGTAATATGACTCTTCTTTGGTAAGATTATAGGGTGTTTGACATGGACATCAAAATTACCTCTCTGTAACCTACCACCTACTCTGATTAATCTACCAACATCAATAAAAGGATCTAGCTTATAAAGACAACTAGTTTTCTTGATACATTTGGCATCACCATTATTTCCATTTGGCGATTGAAGCTTAGCCTGAAAGGTTTCAACCTGAACTAACTTAATTATTGTGACCTCTGCTTTGGTTAATTCATCTATGCAACATTATAGATATCACTCTAAAAATCTGAAATATAATACAAGAATTCTTAATCTTCTTCTTCTTCTTCTTTTAACGTGCTTTTTTCCCATCAATAAAAAAAAATATTGCGTGATATATTACAAAAAATACTTTAAATTTGTAATTTTCTCAAATAGACGATTTTCGGAAGCGGTTCTCTTCAATCAGTTGATATGTTCAATAAAAAGTGTTGAAAAGTGAGAACTGAGATTGGAAAATCATCTTCTTTTGTTATCAGATTTGCTGGAAACATCCTTACTAGCCTAGAGACAGCTCGGAGGGATGAGGAGAGAGAAGCAAAGGAAGCCATATTGGACGACTTCACCACGTATTCTGATTAGGGAAGGTCTGCGTCTTTATCATAATATTATAAGTTGCTGATTCAGGAAGTTGGCAGACGTTAGCATGTAAATGCTAAAGCATTTTGTGAACGAACTAGATTGCTCCACATGTGGTCACTGTTATCAGAAGTGAAAATATTATTTGCTTATATTATTTAACAGTGGTGCCATTCCAAAGGTTGGGTAAGTTCATTAATGCTTTGATATAGTTTGATATAGTTACTAACAGTTGTGATACTGTACAAAAGCAACTTATGAAAATGGCAACCACAATATAAACCCAGGGACGTTTTGACTGGTGATATAGCATGGTTAAACTTGAGATGTCTGACTAATGTCAGTCCATATTAATACATTAAATTACAAAATCTCTTTGACCTAGTATATGGTACAAATCTTAAGTAACGACAAACACCCTGTTTTCAATAGCTATAAAAAAAGTTTTTTTTTTTATTTTGTTAGCAACGAAACCCACTGGCACTTTTTTTTTTAGTAGAAATCTATGTGCAATGCGCAATTGGTCATTAGATAAACTGTGGAACGCCTCCCTGAGGATGTTGTGCAATTGAAACTTCAGAATTTCAAGAAAAGATACAATGCATTACATACTACCCTAATACAATTCTCCCTGTTATCAAAACAGTTTAAGGTATGATTTCAATTCTTCATTTACTGTAATTTTTTTTTTTTTACTACAAATCATAATATACTCATCAAATCTCTGTTCTTTTGCTCATTTTAGGTTAGAATTGTCAAACCATAGTGTCAAGGTGTTTACCCTTTTTAACCTGGTATAAGGAAGATATGGCAAAGATTCTGCCACATCTACGTGACACCCCAGGGGGAAGTGGCAATGTTGAAAATGTACTCCATGTTCGTAGTCATTTTGGCTTGCTGTAAATAACTGCTAGTCGTGATGCTCAAGAAAACCAAGACACTAACTACTTGCAAAATAATAGCAAGAACATTTTCTTCCAAAACCAATGCTGTCCTGCACAAGAATGTAGTGCTCATTAAGTTACCTTAATTAGATGGAAACCTAAAGCGGTTACTCTTTTGTCGTCTGCATTCAACGTGTCAATCGAGACATCGTTCGATCGACTTCTGCTGCTTCATGATTCGGCGTAAACAACCATTCTTTGATGTCTCTCTATTTAGCCATTATATACACATATATATAAATATGCAAAGATCGAGAATATGGGTCAATGAATCATATAAGAAAATAATATATCTGACCACAATAAACCCCTAAAATGTGTGGAAAATTCTTCCACACTTGGCATGGCAGACTGTACCTACCGGCATTAGGTACGTAGTGAAACGTTGCCAAAATACCCCATAAACCTCATTTAAACCGAATTTATAATGGTATACCCCATCGTGACTCTAAGAAGTAGTCGCTGTAACAAATTTCGAGGGTAAAAACGATGAAACGATCAAATTAATGAGAAAATTCGCATCTGAACTAATAAAGAAAAAGGATTATCTGTCATCATACATCTTGCAGTTGTGTTGAGCTAGCATCAACTATGCATGCGCGAATGAGGAAGACAACTAAAAAAAAAAAAACCTTTGGACTTAATGATTTGGGTTCATTGCTTTACAGCTATGAAATATTTTTGTAACGAAGCCAAAAATATTTAATTTAGCAATACAACCAAGCAGCGGCAGGAGAAAAGGTGAAGCATCAGTTGAAAAATGAGAATAAACCGAGAAAACTGAAGGAAAAGGTGACGTAAAACGAAAATTTAATTTGTTTTGCCAGTGTTTGTGTCTGTCACGGGGAATGGGTTTGATTTTGAGTAAAAAACCTTTCTGGGTGACATAGAGGCCGTGTGCAAGATTTTGTCTAGGCCTCAAGCAGTTCAGATTTCTATAAAACCAAAAAAATATAGAAACATTCACTTTTATATAAAAAGATTAAATGTATATATATATATATATATATATATATATATATATATATATATATATATATATATATATATATATAGAGAGAGAGAGAGAGAGAGAGAGAGAGAGAGAGAGAGAGAGAGAGAGAGATTGATTTAAAGGATGACTTACAGTAAGAAAAATCACAGCAAATGAAGAATTGAAATCATACCTTAAACAGTTTTCATAACACGGTAGAATAAGGATGATTTAGTTCATAATCACCTAAATGACTTACACAAATGCCCAATATCTAGCCTTGAGCCACTGATGAGAATAAGTGATACAGTGCGATAAATAACTACTCTAGTTGGCTCCTCAAACACTGTAAATTCAGTGGACTTTGTCCTCGGCAACGTGGCTAATGACAGCTTTGTTCATAGTCAAGGTTTGACTATGGGAGCAGCATTCAAACGAATACTGTACTCTTTAAAATTAGGTCAAAAAGGGATATTAGGGATACTCTTTGTGGCCCCGACGGTCTGGACTACGTGAATATACTATTTATATACTAAGTATGCGGACAACTACGCAATATTATAGATATCACTAAAAATTTTGAAACCTAATACAGAAATTGTTTACATTTCAAAAAAATTACCGCTTGATCTATTACAAAACTTACTTTATATATTGTAATTTTCCCCAGGTAGTCGGTTTTCGAAACATAGCCTACTGTCTTCAGGTCAAAGGAATGCAATACTTTCAGTTGATATATTCAATAAAAAGAGTGTTGACAAGTGAGGTCTTAAGTGCAAAAAATATAATTGTGTAAAAAATAATAGTTGTATTCTTTATTATGATTGATTATGCAAAATACGAGTGCAGAAATTAAGTAAAAAAAAAGTAAATAGATGAAATAAGTGCAAAAATCATCTCGCTTTACCCAATAAATGAAAAAAAAATAAATATAAAAAACAAAAAATATTTACATAAATAATTATCAATAATTAAAAAATAAACATAAATAAACAAATAAAAAATAATTCAAAATAATAAATAAAATTTATAAAAACAAGTGCTCGTAAACATAAACATACAGTTTTCTGTAGAGCTGTTGGACTAAGAAAACGGACTTGTTTCAAAACAGAAATGTCTAAGGGATAACTATCAAGAAAAATTATTCAAAATACTTATTCTTCTCTATATTCTTGCTCGATTCCTATTCTTGATCGTGAAAGGAACATTGCATGTACTTTCAGAAGCAAAATATACAGTATATGTCAGGTTTACTATCAACATTGTATTCTTTGGAAGCTTGAATTTCAAGCCACTGACTCTTTTGTGGGCTTGTTCCATATGAATAAGGTTCATTTTCTAGATGATAATAATAATAATAATAATAATAATAATAATAATAATAATAAATAATAACAAACAGGTAATACCAATTTATCAGCAATCATTATGGACGAGGACTTAGATCATAAGAATTCTAGAGGCTACTTATATGAACACAGAGCAGTGTTTATCAGATCAAAATTCATTCATCATTGAACTACTTACTTATATTAACACTAGATGTTTAGTAACGAAGTCTAGACTAACCTACCTATCTGTTCTTACAAAATGGGTACTTCATTTACCCTTGCATTTAACAAAATGAAATCTAATTACTTCATTATATTAGTAATGGCTGTGTTACCAGCGCTACATGCGGTGATTAATCTGGGTTTTCTCATCCACGTATGTGGGTGTGTGTGTGCATTTAGAAAGGTCGAATACCCTTATTATCTAACAGTTACAATTTTGATTGGTTTTAAGTGCCATTAATTGTTGAATTCCTTTTGAGTGACATACTGGTACTTATTGTGTACACAATTATCCATCTGATATATTTAAAACCCTTACTTATTGATTGTAAGTTCAACAAGTGCCTCTCATTAATCCTTCTCTCATTTGATTTCAGAAATTAATTTCTATCACTAGAAATAAATTCCTCTAACTCTTCATCAGCCGGCTGCGGGAACTGAACTCCGGCCCATCGACTGACAGTCTGAAGCTTAACCGAGTCGGCCAACAAAGGGCTCCTACCCGCCCCTAGCCCAAGCCCTTCGAGCCAATTACAATTGTCAGCAAGACAATTTCTGCATCGATGCCTTGATTGGGGGGGGGGGAGAGTATTGTAAGAGACCTGTCGCACCGACCTCGGTCTCCTTCTAGCACATGTGTGTGTTCATGTGTTCGTCATCTATCGGAGGGGACAAGACAGAACAAGAGCATCCCATTTTTTCTCACTCACAGAACGCAACTGCTACAATGCAATATTTCTGTCTGTTTCTCCCTAACCTTTGTTATCTTGATTTATGTACAATCACCTTGCCATGCAAGCATTCTAATCATGTACTCATAATGTTCCACAGAATCTTCTGTATCAAACTGTATGTATGTTTCTGTTTGTGAAGACGCCAAACGTCTTGCCATTTCACATATATTATGCTACTGCATTGTATTCATTAATCTGTCTCGAATCTCATGCAATTGGCCTTTCCACTGATATATGTTTTATCACTGTACGTTTATTGTCTCTCTCACAATTGCCATCTATTTGTCTGCTGACAAACACAGATGCCCAAAACATTACCTCTGTTTTGTTCTGTCTGTGTGTAGATGCTACTTTTCCGCTCGCACAGGCCAATAACATCTTCGAAGATTCTGTACATTCATAAGGAACCACCAATAAACCAGCCAGTATGTCACTCAATCATGTCCTTACATCATAAGCTACGTTGTCCAACAGAGACTAAACTTCCTGGACAAGACCCACTCAATTTACAATGTCTGAGGAGCCAATATCAGTATTTTCTTTATTACACTGTATCAATTATTTTCATTAGTGGATCTGGCTAGATATTTGGCATCTGTGCAAGTCATTTTGATGATTATACACTAAATTATCCTTATTCTACCCTTTTCAGAGTTGCCATTTGGGTATTTTTCAATGACAAATTAGGGGGATTTTGGTATTGGAAAGTTTGGTTTGGTATAGGAGAACGCAATTTGGTACTGAACTTGAATTTGGTAGTGAAAAGACTTATATTTGGTATTGAACTGCAACATTTGGTAGTATGCAGTAAATTAATGATCAAAACTATTTATATTTTGTGGTTACATGTCCAGTAGTGAGAGAATTTGAGAGTCAATTCACTTTTTCAGTCTACAAATGCTAAGCATTCTCATTTGTTCCATGAACTAGACATCCACTTAATTCCCTGCTTCTCCAAGTTTATGATGAGAAGGTGTAGGATATATATGTATCATGTCACTGATTTGATCATACTACCCAATCGAATGTTATTATGTCTATTATTAGCCACGCATTACCTAGCTTTGTGCGCACCAAGATACTGGCGCAACCGCCAGTTGTCTCAGACCCATCTTACAATTAAGATGCTTCTGTAATAAATCATCAACTCGGGAATAGTGCCTCTTACTTACCCTGCCCATAGAATATCCTATATAAGGAGATGCCTCTTCTATGGAGAGGATTGATTTTAGAGTAAAATTCCCCACAGAATGTCACCGTCTGTTTAACCAAGATGATGATAAAATAAAGAATGTACAAGACCGTTGTAAAGATATGCTGATTAAACTTGTTGAACAAGTGAAAATAAGGTTGCCCCAAAGTCGTGACACATATGATAGACTCAAGATTTTATCTCCGAATATTGTTCTAACACAAATGAACAGGCCTCCTTATAAGGACCTCCCATTTCTTTACCTACAAGGTGCAACAGCACAGGCTTGTGAAAATCAATATTGTAGGCTCATTTACCACCCATGGAATGAGGAGGAAGGACTCTGAGGGTACAATTCCTGATGTTCCTGCATCATTTTGAAGTAAAATAAAAATATAATCTGTAAATGAGTCAAGACCCTATGAAGAACTTGCGACTTATGCATTGTCTTGTCTTACAACCCCTGTGAGCAATACATATGTTGAACATATATTCTTGCATTTTAGTGCAATAAAAACTAAAGTAAGAAACAGAATGTAACTACCCATGCTGGCATCTATAGTACGAATTAGGACAATGCTAATCAGTACAGGAAAATGCTGTAAAATGTCAATATAATGGAAAATATGCTGGAGAAATTCACTGTGTGAGGTTCTAGAAATGTTAGAAGTGAAAGACTGATCCTTTATTATTCTCCACAGGTGTTTATAATACAGAAAGTGGACGGAAAGGTAGCGGGTGACCTGAGGCCCCTGCTGTGTCCATACAAAGGTTGTGTTTGTTAACAGGCATAAAAAGACATATATAATGTGTTACAGAACATGTAAAAGGCAGGTATATATATCGGCGGACAGGCCATACAATTATGCATACAATGAGATACATAAAGAATCTGAAATATCAAAAAGTAACTTATGTGACATGATTAATGTACGTATGAAGAGAGAAACAAAAGAAAGGAGAGGCGATCTGACGCCCTTACAAATACTCCCCCCGCCCCCAGACAATAATTAGAGGAGCAATTATTATATGAAAATAACATTAATCACGCAGACTCTGAAGCAGCCGGAGTGGGCCCCTGCTCCTGGGTGGAACCGACAGCTGGGGTTGGCTCAATGTGTTTCCTGGGCTGCCCTGGACCCCGTTTTGGTGGGGGAGCAGGTGTGTCTGCAGGGAGGTACTGAGGGGGAACTCTGGGGCGCCTGCCTTCTTCCTCGCGTACTTCGCTGTCCAACAGGAATGCCAGCTTCAATCTGTTGATGGTGATCCAGTCTTCCCGCCTGTGGATGTCAAGGAGGTATGCCTTGGCGGCCCACCTGATGACTCGGTGGGGCCCCCCCTGTGGGGCCTGGTTAAGGGCAGCTGACGGGTGTCCACCCTGACGAAGACGTAGGCGCAGGAGTCTAAGGCGGGTGGGCTGCAGGTGGTGGTTCTGTCAGTGAAGGTCTTATGGTAGGGCATGAACTTCTGTGTGAGTTCCCTCAATCTCGGGAGGGGGTGCCGGCACCGTCGACCGACGGTGGGAAGAATTCCCCGGGAACGGCCAGTGTCTTCCCGTAGACTTTCTCAGCAGAGGAGGCGTCGCCAGTAGCCTTCAGTGCAGTGCGGAGGCCCAGCAGGACCCAGGGAAGCTGTTCCTTCCAACTCTCATTGGTGCAACGTGCCATGAGAGCTGCCTTAAGAGAGCAATGTGCCCTCTTGACCATGCCCTTCACTGAGGGGTTGTAGGCCATTGTGCTGCGTAGAGTTGTACCCATCAGGTGTGCCAAGGAGACCCAGAGCTCTGACAGGAAGACTGGACCCTGTCTGTAGTGATGCTGTCTGGCACTCTGAAACGGCTGATCCAACTGGAGAGGAGGGCCTCTGCACATGATGCTGTTGATGCCTCCTCCATGGGGGTTGCTGTGAGCCAGCGGGTGGAGCGGTCTATGATCGTCAGGAGGTGTCTGGCTCCTCCCAACTGTGGAAAGGGCCCGACGACATCGATGTGGATGTGGCTGAAACACCGATGAGGCTAGGGGAAGTAGCCGACTCCAGACTGTGTGTGCCGGGACGTTTCGCTTGCCTGGCACGGGATGCAGCTCCTTGCCCACTGTCGAACGTCCTTGTTGATGCCATGCCAGACAAACTTGTTACTCATGAGGAGCACCGTTGTGCGCCCTGATGGATGGGAGAGACCGTGGACTAGGTCGAACACCTGCTTTCTCCTCAAAGCGGGCACTAGGGGGCATGGGCGGCTTGTGCCGGTGTCGCAGAGGAGAGCTGTGTTTGTGCTTGCTAAGGGTTTGGGATCAGTCAGGATCATGAATTTGGTCCCCTCCAGCAGGTACTTGAAGTGTCTCACAGATTGGTAGATGGCCAGCAGCTCTCTGTTAAAGGCGCTGTAGCGGGTCTCTGCTGGCGAAAACTTGTGGCTGAAGAAGGCCAAGAACTGGGGGTTGCTGTTCACAAGTTGCTCAAGTACTGCGCTGCAGGCGATGTTGTTGGCGTCCGTTGTCAACCTGAAGGTGGCAGTGGGGATGTGGTGAGTTAAGGTAGTGACACTGGAGAGGGCTCTCTTTGTTGCAATGAATGCCTGCTGCTGCGGAGCCTCCCATGTCAGTGTTTTTGGTTTCCCCTTC
>NC_089743.1:35138976-35191476 GCF_040412425.1 Macrobrachium rosenbergii
AAATGCTATTGGGAAGATCAAATCAACAGCTGGTCAAGTCGTCCTATATGACTTTCTAAGTCCAATTGCTTTACCTAAGTTTGTGTTTCTTAGGCAACTAGCCTAATTCTTATAACGAAGTAAGTAACTACTGTTGATAATCTACGATGAGAATTGAGAAGCAGAGAGGCACAGAAGATGGAATGAATTAAATGATGATGCTGAGGTGGATTGTAAGGATCTGTTCCCGAGAGAAAGATGCCATCATAAAGTGATGGAGGGTTTGGAAATGAAGATATTAGTGGAGGGAGATGCCCTTACTAGAAATTGCTGGAGATAGTGCATCATTCTGATTAGGGAGGGTTAGCATCCGTTATCATAACATATGTCGTTAATGTTACAGTATTTTGTGAACGAAGTAGATTGCTCCACATGTGGCCATTGTTATCAGTAGATTGTGCTGAAAATCTTGTTGTTTGCTTATATTATTTAACAGCGCTGCCATTCTAAAGGGTAGATAACTTCATTAATGCTTTGATATGATACTATACAAAGCAGCTTTTGAGAATGGCAACCACAATACAGACCCAGGGACGTTTTGACTGGTGATATAGCAAGGTCAAACCCGAGATGTCTGACTAATGTCAATCCATATTAATATATTAAATTACAAAATCTCTTCGACCTAGTATATGGTTCAAATCTTGTATACGACAAACACCCTGTTTTCAATGAATCAACTGTGGCTGTAAATCAAAAGTTTTTTTATTTTGGTAGCAGTGAAACCCACTGGCAGTTTTTCAGCAGAAATCTACGTGCAAAGATAAATTTAGTCACTAGATAAACAACTTAGAATTATACATGAACATGTATGTTGTAACTGTGGAACAAGCCTCCCTGAGGATGTCATGCAATTGGAACTTCAGAAATTCAAGCGAAGCTGCAATGATTTACTGCCCTAAGACAATTCTCCGAGTATTTTAATCCTTTAATTACATTTTTATTTATTCATTTATTAATTTATTTATTAATGTATGTTTTTCTAATAAC
The DNA here is from genome assembly GCF_040412425.1 of Macrobrachium rosenbergii. NCBI lineage: Eukaryota > Metazoa > Arthropoda > Malacostraca > Decapoda > Palaemonidae > Macrobrachium > Macrobrachium rosenbergii. Next base: position 35,140,006 of record NC_089743.1, read on the forward strand.
TGATCATCTCTTTCTGCATTTCCCTTTACACTCTGCAACTTCTTTCGCATGAACCCCATATTCTTTGAAAGCTTGAAATTCAAGTCAGTGACGCCTTTTGTGTGTTAGTTCCATATGAATAGGGTTCATCGTCTGAAAAATTATAATAATAATTTCCTTTGAATAAACATTAGTGAACATCACAGATACCCTGTAAGATTTCACCAGTTTACTGACATAAGTTCTGAACAAGATTAGGAACTTCAGGTTTAAACTTGTGCTGTTTGTGCTACTTGTTCTCCATTTCCGTTGAACCAAACTTTTCAGAATCATTCAAGAAACCACCAGATCGCCTTTTTAAACTCTGAAATGTCGTTTCATGCTGAGATCTTTATAACGATTTACAAGAAGCCTGAAGATTTTTGTATGGGGTTGTATCGTCGTAAAGTATATCATGATGGAAGTCACTATGCCCTAAAGTGAAGGGACTCTAATAGTAAATATATGTCCAGTAGGCTACTGTTTTTTCCTCTGTGTAGAATTTCTTGATCTCCTGTGGAATATTTATGATGTCTTCTCATGTCATATCAACTCAAAGCTATTCCTGCGGTAAGGATTCTTGGTTTCTTTCCTGAAGACAGTTCATTTGTGGATTAATCTTAGAATGCATATGGTGATTGTGATAATGAAAATCAACAATTTTTTCTAACTCGAATAGCTTCTAATCACCACCTTGCATTTAATAGTTGTAGTTACTGGCTTCAACGTTAGCTGGACGCTTGCTTGCTTATTTCATGAGGCTGTTTGGTTGCAGTACTTGTGGGAAATATTGTGGTCTGTAAACTTAATGAACTCTGCATTCTTTGGCAGAACAGCATTGGTTTTGGAAGAAAATGTTCTTGCCACTATTTGCAAATAGTTAGTGTTTTGTTTTGCTTGAGCATCACAACTAGCAGTTATTTTATAGTTAAGCCAAAATCACTGCGAACATCGAGACTGTGGAGTACGTTTTCGACGTTGCCACTTCTCCCGGATGTCGTGCAGACGAGGCAGTATCTTTGCCATATCTTCCTTATACCAGGTTAAAGAAGGTAAACACCGTGACACTATTGTTCGGCGTTTCTAACTGAAGACGTACCATGAGCGAAAGAACAGAGATTTCATGAGTAGAGGGTGATGTATAGTAAAAAAAAAATTACAGTAAATAAAGAATTGAAATTATACCTGAAACAGTTTTGATAACAGGGTCGAATAGGGACGATAGAGTTAATAATCCTCTAAATTTCCGTATTTGGGCCACATTATCAAAGACGACCTAAAAGACACGGCAGACATAGAACAGAGGCGTCGTAAACTATGTGCAACTGGCAACATGATTGCAAGGAGGTTTGCCTTCTGTCACCGAGAAACGAAACTGCTGCTCTTCCGCTCGTACTGCTACAGTATATATGGGTGTTCCCTTTGGACGAACTATACCCGAGACCCCATGAGACGTATCACTGTTGTTCACAATGACATTCTGAGATGCCTCACAAACACTCCGCCACGCAGATGTTCACAGAAAACCGCCTGGATAATTTGAAAATCATTGTGAGGCGAACAATGTCCAATCTAATCATCCGACTGAGAAGCAGCAGCAATTCGCTCATACAAAGCATCCTAAGCAGTGAGGCAAGAAGGAGGTCTAAATTGTGGGAAAGATGGGATAATGGGGCGTCTGTTCCTTAAATGACTTATTCTCTATTTTTGCAAGTATGAAGTGTCATCTCCAGAATCTGTTATTATTATTATTATTATATGTCAACGTTTCTTGTTATTATTGGTATTTTTACTATTACTGTGATTAATATCATTGTAGAGTTTTGCAATTTTCAATATTCTTATTTAGCCTTCTGGACCTGACTTCCGTAACCACCTACTGTAAGGTCCCCCAGCTGGAAATTAATCGTCTGCAACCTGTATTTTTTATTGTTAATTATTTTTTTGCTATTATTCTCCATATGATTACTGTTATTATGAATTATATTTTTTTCTACTTCTTCAGCAACTGTGTGGATACTGCCGATAATTATTTTTATCATGTTACCTTACGTATCCAGACTGTGTGTATTGAATTTGTATATTCCATGTACAAAATAAAGATTATTATTATTATAAATGACTCACACAAATGCCCAATATCTAGCCCAGATCCACCGAAGAAAAAAACAACTGATGATAAATGAAAGTTTTTGGCTACTCAAACACTATAAATTAAGTGGGCCGTGCCCCTGAACGGTCTCTGTTGGACAATGTAGCTAATGACAGCCATGTTTGCAGTTATGGTTTGACTATGGGAGCAGCGTTCCAACGAATACTGTACTCTCTATATTTGAAACCTATGCTTAAAGGGGGAGCTATGGCATTTCAATCCGGCGGCCCGTACCACGTGAATAAACTGTTTATATATTAAGTCCGCGGAACACTATGCAATATTATAGATGTCTCTCTAAAAAATTTGAAACTTAATACAAGTATTATTAACATTAATACAAATACCACTTGATCTATTACAACAAATACTTTATATTTGTAATTTTTACCAAATTGTCTCCAAGTCAAAGGAATACAATATTTTCAGTTGATATGTGCAATAAAAAGAAAGAGTTGACAAGTGAGAAGTCTTTAAGTGCAAAAAATATTATAAGTGTGTAAAGAATAATAAGTACATTCTTTATTAAGACTGATTATGCAAAATAACATAAACATAGTTTTCTGTAGAGCTGTTGGACTAAGAAAACGGGTATTTTTCAAGAAAGGAATGTGTAATGGCTAACTATCAAGAAAAATGATCCAAAATACTTACTCTTCTCTATATTCTTACTAGATTCCCATTCTTGATCGTGAATGGAACATTGTATATACTTTCAGAAGCAAAATATTTAGTACATGTCAGGTTCACTAATAAGACATTTGCTAGAATTAGAGGGAATATTGTGGTCTGTATGCTGAAAGAAAACTGTATTCTTTGGAAGCTTGAATTTCAAGTCAGTGGCCCCTTTTGTGGGCTTGTTCCATATGAATAGGGTTCATCTTTTGAATAATAATAATAATAATAATAATAATAATAATAATAATAATAATATAATAATAATAATAATCTTTGGAAGGCTGAATTTCAAGTCACTGACCCCTGTTGTGGGCTTTTTCCATATGAATAGGGTTCATCTTTTGAATAATAATAATAATAATAATAATAATAATAATAATAATAATAATAATAATAATAATCCCATTCCTAAGAGGTCATTGGACAAGGGCTTAGATCGTCAGAATTCTAGAGGCTACTTATATTCACAGTATGAAAAAACGCAAACATACGAGTACATACATACACACACACATAGACGAGAAATACCAGATTAACTATTACCGCACGTAGTGCTGGTAACACTGCTATTAAGAATGTAGAGTGGATCTCATTTTCTTAAATGCAAGGGTAAATGAAGTGCTCATTTTATAAAAATAAAAACCTAGGCTATTCAAGACTCCGTTACGAAACGTCTACTTTTGTTCATATTAGACAATTGGGTTTATATATACGTACACACACACACACACACATATATATATATATATATATATATATAAATATATATATATATATATATATATATATATATATATATATAATCACAGATACTTGGATAGACTGGAATTATAAAAAAATTAAACAAATGGGTGTCATTCTCAAGTAGATATGGTTCTGTTACATTATGAATATTTGTACTAAACCAAATTGCAACTGTACTTGACTAGCATTAAGGCATTAACTAAATATCTGTTAACTTCTGAATGGTATGTACTAGTTACCATAAAAGGCAGTTTGACGAGTCTCTCCCGCACTTTCATGAAACACTTGGAGTCTTACAAATAATTCTGAATTATATTCCCCTGTGAGGAGGTAGCGCCTTCAGAGCACCTCATGTGGTGTAGGTGTTACTTTCTCTACAGCGTCCTTTCGACCCCTAGCTGCAACCCCTTTTATTCCTTTTACTGTACCTCCGTTCATATACTGTTTCTTCCATCTTACTTTCCACCCTCTCCTAACAACTGATTCGTAATGCAACTGCGAGGGTTTCCTCCTGTTACACCTTTCAAGCCTTTTTACAGTCAATTTCCATTTCAGCAGTGAGTGACCTCATAGGTCCCAGTGCTTGGTCTTTGGCCTACATTTTATATTCTATACTCTGAATTATATTCATCATTGAAGGTCTTCTGTTTAAGTAACTTACCCGAAAGGTTTCAGATGTATCCGAAACACTTTTCAAGGCGCTAACTTCAGCAGCCGTGCTGTTTTGGACTGAAGAACGCATAGCGGTATTAAAGACACAGCATGCATTTGTTAAATTTTTTAAGTTAATAAATAAGCTTTCATCTGGACTGCCAGGAACGTATATGAAATATAGCGATATTACTCGGGCATGTCACATTCAACCCATCATCGTCAAGGCAATGCCCACCTTCAAGTGCAGATTCACCTCATTAAAAAATAGAGTATAGAATGAATGACGAAGCCATTTTCAAAACAGTGTTGTGTTAACTGTTATCAATAAGTTGAAAATAAGCTGACAACCCTTGCTGGTCTTAGTAGACATGTTTGGCAGCAAATTGCTGATTTACCTCATTGCAGAGCATGCTGCAATCTTGAAACCAGCATTGTTGGTAAGAGATAGTCTTGCTGTGAAATTGTGGCTTCTGGTGACAAGCAATTACTCAGCGAGATAGTATCGAGTGTCACAACCTTATTTGCCCACGTATTATTATATATTTTTAAATGTATAATAAAAAAAAAAACCACTGCGCCCAATGCAGCCATATTACGGATGGGAGACCGAGCACCGTAGGCTAGGCTAGGCCCAGCCTATGGCGAGCATACTGGGTAGGCACAAAAATTGTTGCTAATAATGAAACACTGAATAACAAGCCCAATTATTACAGTAAGTTGTGTTACTAATAATAATATATAGAAAACAAGCCGAATTATTAGTCTGTTATCACAAACCTAAGAAAAATTTCTTACGATACGTCAGCAATGAGCCCGTTTGCCATCTGCAATGAGTGATGTAATTTTGTAAACAAAATCATAGCGCCGCCCTGGTGGCTGGTTGCGGTAACACATAAATGTTGTTTATTTATGGTGAATTTTATACAGTCCAAATTATTTCATACTTTATTCTAGTATACTCTCACAATATTGTATCTCATGCACACTCATAAATTTTTCCCCTACAAAATCACTTTAAAATATCTTTCAATAAATGTATGATGAAACATGCTAAAATGGCTTTTTCCACAAAATATCCTTGTAAAATAGGGGGTGCTCCTAATACATTGCTCCATGTATTTTCATTGCATTCAAGACTTATAGTACAGACACCACCCTACTTACGAACACAGTACAGTATTGACTTTATATCATACTATATTTAAACAGGCATGAAGGGTACAGTAACCAACTTACGAACAATTCAACATACAAACAAACGGCCGCCCAGAACGTAACTCATTTGTAAGTAGGGCGGTGTCTATAATTTCATGAATTCCAGAGTTATGGTTTTATTTCATATTTCTCCTTGGTGTGTAAGGAGGGGCAAAATATCCTTTTATTATTGTATTTTCCTAACTCTTATGCAGAAAAACACACATTCATGGAATCATCAATACAGTACTGTATGGTTTCACTTGACATTATGTAAGTTTTCATCTTAGCGTCTCAAATTCTTCCCATTTTTTCCCGTACTCGTCACAACAAAGCCTGAAATCCAAATGCAAGACTCTGAAGAAACTATAACATCTGTAGCAAGATTTGAACCCACATCCTGAGTATCAGAACGGGATTACGTTCCCTTCAAGGATTTGGAGAGTAGTGTACATACCAACACCACAGAGAGGAGGTTTTGCGGCACCACTTCCTTTCTCTAAATTTTGCGGGGTACCTTGCTACCTCTTGCTTCAAGCTGCTTGTACCGGACAGTGCTCGCTGCCCTCACCACTTCCTGTTTTAGGTCATTTGTGTTCCCTTCACTAGGAACTGTTCTCCGATGTGGATGTCTGCTTCCGCCGGAGATTTACCCCTTTTTAGATAGAGTGGTTCGTGGTGGTAGGTTTCTGTTTCCTAGTAGTAGCTGTAGTTATGACTTGGACCATCGAAAGATGGTTTCTTGTTTGTCACTTTTTCTTAAGTTGTATTTCAAAAGAGATCTTTCACATTCACAATTGATCCCTGGTCCCCTTTTCCTGCCGAGAGCAACTATATTCACTGAACAGCAGCACCAATATGCAGTAAATGTGCCTCGCTGTGGAACTTCTCAGTTCCAGAGGTCCTTTATTCCCCACACCGTTGGACTGTCGAACAGCCTCCCAGAGGATGTCGTGCATTTGGAACTTCAAAAGTTCAAGCATAAGCGCAACGCATTGCTACCTTGATACTATTCTCCTTACATTTCAATACATTTTTATCTATTTGTAATTAAATAATTTTTTTTTTCTTTTTTAATAAGTGAGTGGGGTCTCTTCTTTCTGACTTTCCCTTTATCTCCTCTTACTTCTTCCTAACGAACACCTTACTATTTTTTGGAAGCTTGAATTTCAAGTCAATGGACCCTGTGGGCTTGTTCCATATGAATAGGTTTCATAATAATAATAATAATTGAAAGCAATATCTTTCTAGCTAAAATTTATTTGATCTTGTCATATGCAGTGTTGTGTAGTAATTTGTGAAATACGGCACTTCGGGTGTGATGTGTCTATGTTGTAAATTACAGTGATTATGATTAGCATTAACAAGAGGGGTGGGGAGTGGCAAAGAAATTACTCCCCCCCTCTAGTTAGGTTAGGATAGGATGTAACCCTATTTATATTTACATTTCCCAACGCCTTTCTAATAAACTGTTTCAAAATGTTTCGTCTGATATCAAAATGTAGTTTGATACGTCATACAGGAATCCAGTATTTTCCCAGACCATTTGAATGAACAAAAACAGCTTGACTCATTCTTCTTTGTAATTTACTGTTTGCTGTTTAGAAGAGGTTGTTTTTACAGTAAAAAACTGAGATTATTATCTTGTTGTGAACTCTGGACATCACACACACGCACACACACACATACACACAATGTTCTGCATACAAACTGGAGATGGATGACAATTCTTGGGCAAAAACAAGTTTAAATAATAAATAAAAAATTCATGATGTCTGAGTAATGCTTCTTATGCGTCGGAGAGAGAGAGAGAGAATAATACTATACATATAAGCGCGAAAGAGGTAAAATATGATACTGAATATGAGAGAGAGAGAGAGAGAGAGAGAGAGAGAGAGAGGTGGAAGATATGATACTCTACATTAGAGAAAGAGAGATGTAAAATATACTGAATATAAGAGAGAGAGAGAGAGAGAGAGAGAGAGAGAGAGAGAGAGAGAGAGAGAGAGAGAGAGAGAGAGAGAAGATATGATACTCTACATTAGAGAGAAAGAGAGGTAAAATATAAATATATAGAGAGAGAATAGAGAGAGAGAGAGAGAGAGAGAGAGAGAGAGAGATTAACAATTTCATGTGACGTCAAATTTCTGTTAAATGCCTTTCTCATCTCTCTATCTAGTGCAAACTGCACATGAGACCATTTGGAGAGAGAGAGAGAGAGAGAGAGAGAGAGAGAGAGAGAGAGAGAGAGAGAGAGAGAGAGAGAGAGAAATGCTAATAACAGAAGTTGCGTAATGTGAAATCATCATTAGTTCCGTTTGCACACAGCTTAAGATATTACAACAGGCCCCTGAACCTATTACGCACTTACAGAGAGAGAGAGAGAGAGAGAGAGAGAGAGAGAGAGAGAGAGAGAGAGAGAGAGAGAGAGAGAGAGAGAGAGACGAGACGAGACTGGTATTCAGTCCGTCAGTCTAAACTCGACCCGTGGGAAAGACCAGTGGTTTAAATTGTCAGCCTTAGGAGATTTCATACTGTCTTCGTTTCAAGGTTAGTTACTTGAAGGAATCAATCAGTGTAAATATTAGTATAATCTGCTTAATTGGTCCTCATTAGGTCCCGTATTAAGCGACCAAATATTCGTGGAGTGTGGACTGGTAGTTTGTCAAATTTCGGGTGGTTGGGCCGAGAAAGAGTGTCCACAACAGGCCTCTTGTTTATTGCAGTATAAAACACCACTGTATGTATATATATATATATATATATATATATATATATATATATATATTATATATAATGCATATTATACACACACACACACACACACACACACACATATATATATATATATATATATATTTATTTATATATATATATATATATATATATATGTATATATATATATATATATATATATATATATATATATATATATATATATATATATATACATATACACACACACTCGTCTCCCAAGCGAATACACCTGAGTTCGACCCCTCGAGTGGGTTTGTTTCCTTAAGAGAAATCTAATGTATTTCTGTCGGCGCTAAGTAGTGAATTACATTCTAGAGTTAGTTCCTTTCCCTCATTTTCTCTTTATATATATATATGTGTGTATGTATATATATATATATATATATATATATATATATATATATATAAATATTTAAATATATAAATATATATAAAATACATATATAAAATATATATATATATATATATATATATATATATATATATATATATATATATATATATATATATATAGTTTCAATTCCTTCCAGACATAGAAATTTAAAGCAAATAAAATTAACACTTGATATTGTATTAGGTTGCAAGGTCAATGGCAACTTTTCTGTTGTATATATTTTTATTCTCAATTGTCTTATTTAAACCATAATCCTTTCTTAACAAACGAGAACCGACTCTGAAAACCAGTTAATTCGGGAAACATTTGGATATGGAAGGTTGGGAGAGAGAGAGAGAGAGAGAGAGAGAGAGAGAGAGAGAGAGAGAGAGAGAGAGAGGGGGGGGACATTTACCAGACAAAATCTACAAAGGTGATAGACATGGTATTTAACGAACCTAAAAGACATTCTTCATAAATTAACCTTTTAACGCTGGTCGTACACTTTCTTGTTCTTCCCGGGAAGTTCAGACACATTCATGTTCTTCCCGACAAGTTCAGACACATTCTTGTTCTTCCCGAGAAGTTCAGACACTTTATTGTGCTTCCCCAGAACTTCAGACACTTTCTTGTTCTTCCCAAGAAGTTCAGACACGTTCTTGTTCTTCCCGAGAAACTCAGACTCTTTCTTGTTCTTCTCGAGAAGTTCAGACACTTTCTTGTTCTTCCCGAGAAGTTCAGACACATTTTGGTTGTCCCCAAGAAGCTCAGACTCTTTCTTGTTCTTCTCCAGAAGTTCAGACACGTTCTTGTTCTTCCCGAGAAGTTCAGACACGTTCTTGTTCTTCCTGAGAAGTTCAGACTCTTTCTTGTTCTTCCCGAGAAGTTCAGACACGTTCTTGTTCTTCTTGAGAAGTTCAGACTCTTTCTTGTTCTTCCCGAGAAGTTCAGACACATTCTCGTTCTTCCCGAGAAGCTCAGACTCTTTCTTGTTCTTCCCGAGCTCAGACTGTTTCTTGTTCTTCCCGAGAAGTTCAGACACTCTCTTGTTCTTCCTCAGAAGTTCAGACACGTTCTTGTTCTTCCTGAGAAACTCAGATTCTTTCTTGTTCTTCCCGAGAACTTCAGACACTTTCTTGTTCTTCCCGAGAAACTCAGATTCTTTCTTGTTCTTCCCGAGAACTTCAGACACTTTCTTGTCCTTCCGAGAAGTTCAGACTCTTTCTTGTTCTTCCCGAGAATTTCAGACTCTTTCTTGTTCTTCTCGAGAAGTTCAGACTCTTTCTTGTTCTTCTCCAGAAATTCAGACACGTTCTTGTTCTTCCCGAGAAGCTCAGACTCTTTCTTGTTCTTCTCCAGAAGTTTAGACACGTTCTTGTTCTTCCCGAGAAGCTCAGACTCTTTCTTGTTCTTCTCCAGAAGTTCAGACACGTTCTTGTTCTTCCCGAGAAGCTCAGACTCTTTCTTGTTCTTCTCCAGAAGTTCAGACACGTTCTTGTTCTTCCCGAGAGGTTCAGACACGTTCTTGTTCTTCCTGAGGAGTTTAGACTCTTTCTTGTTCTTCCCGAGAAGTTCAGACACGTTCTTGTTCTTCCCGAGAGGTTCAGACACGTTCTTGTTCTTCCTGAGGAGTTTAGACTCTTTCTTGTTCTTCCCGAGAAATTCAGACACTTTCTTGTTCTTCCTCAGAAGTCCAGACACTTTCTTGTTCTTCCGAGAAGTTCAGACTCTTTCTTGTTCTTCCCGAGAATTTCAGACTCTTTCTTGTTCTTCTCGAGAAGTTCAGACACATTCTTGTTCTTCCCGAGAAGCTCAGACTCTTTCTTGTTCTTCTCCAGAAGTTCAGACACGTTCTTGTTCTTCCCGAGAGGTTCAGACACGTTCTTATTCTTCCTGAGAAGTTTAGACTCTTTCTTGTTCTTCCCGAGAAGTTCAGACACGTTCTTGTTCTTCTTGAGAGGTTCAGACTCTTTCTTGTTCTTCCCGAGAAGTTCAGACACATTCTTGTTCTTCTTGAGAAGCTCAGACTCTTTCTTGTTCTTCCCGAGAAGCTCAGACTCTTTCTTGTTCTTCCCGAGAAGTTCAGACACTTTCTTGTTCTTCCTCAGAAGTTCAGACACTTTCTTGTTCTTCCCGAGAAATTCAGACTCTTTCTTGTTCTTCCCGAGATGTTCAGACACTTTCTTGTTCTTCCCGAGAAGTTCAGACACGTTCTTGTTCTTCCCGAGAAACTCACTCTTTCTTGTTCTTCCCGAGAAGTTCAAATACTTTCTTGTTCTTCCTCAGAAGTTCAGACACTTTCTTGTTCTTCCCGAGAAGTTTAGACACTTTCTTGTTCTTCCCAAAATGTTCAGATACTTTCTTGTTCTTCCCAAGAAGCTCAGACACTTTCCTGTTCTTCAGAGAAGTTCAGACTCTTTCTTGTTCTTCCAGAGAAGTTCAGACTTTCTTGTTCTTCCCGAGAAGTTCAGACACTTAATTGTTCTTCCCGAGAAGTTCAGACACATTCATGTTCTTCCCAAGAACACCAGACACATTCTTGTTCTTCTCGAGAAGCTCAGACTCTTTCTTGTCCTTCACGAGAACTTCAGACACTTTCTTGTTCTTCCCGAGAAGTTCAGACATGTTCTTGTTCTCCAAGAGAAGCTCAGACTCTTTCTTGTTCTTCCCAAGAAGTTCAGACTCTTTCTTGGTCTTCCCAAGAAGTTCAGACACGTTCTTGTTCTCCAAGAGAAGCTCAGAACCTTTCTTGTTCTTCCCGAGAAGTTCAGACTCGTTCTTATTCTTCCCGAGAAGTTCAGACACGGTCTTGTTATTCACAAGAAGCTCAGACTTTCTTGTTCTTCTCCAGAAGTTCAGACACGTTCTTGTTCTTCCCAAGAAGTTCAGACTCTTTCTTGTTCTTCCCGAAAAGTTCAGACACTTTCTTGTTCTTCCCAAGAAGCGGAGACTCTTTCTTGTTCTTCCCGAGAAGCTCAGACTCTTTCGTGTTCTTCCCGAGAAGTTCAGACACATTCTTGTTCTTCCCGAGAAGTTCAGACACATTCTTGTTCTTCTCGAGAAATTCAAACACTTTCTTGTTCTTCCTGAGAAGTCCAGACTCTTTCTTGTTCTTCCCGAAAAGTTCAGACATGTTCTTGTTCTTCCTGAGAAGTTCAGACATGGTCTTGTTCTTCCCAAGAAGCTCAGATTCTTTCTTGTTCTTCTCCAGTTCAGACACATTCTTGTTCTTCCTGAGAAGTTCAGACACGTTCTTGTTTTTCCTGAGAAGTTTAGACACTGTCTTGTTCTTTCCGAGAAGTTCAGACACACTCTTGTTCTTCCCAAGAAGCTCAGACTCTTTCTTGTTCTTTCTGAGAAGCTCAGACTCTTTCTTGTTCTTCCCAAGAAGTTCAGACACTTTCTTGTTCTTCCCAAGAAGTTCAGACACCTTCTTCTTCCTCCCAAAAAGTTCAGACACATTCTTGTTCTACCCAAGAAGTTCAGACACTTTCTTGTTCTTCCCGAGAAGTTCAGACACTTTCTTGTTCTTCTCGAAAGTTCACGACACTTTCTTGTTCTTCACAAGTTCATACACTTTCTTGTTCTTCCCGAGATGTTCACACACTGTTGTTCTTCCCAAGAATTTCAGACACTTTCTTGTTCTTCCCAAGAAGTTCAGACACATTCTTGTTCTTCACGAGAAGTACAGACACTTTCCAATTCTTCCCGAGAAGTTCAGACTCTTTCTTGTTCTTCCTGAGAATCCAGACTCTATCTAGTCCATCCCGAGATGTTCAGACACTTTCTCGTTCTTCCCGAGAAGTTCAGACACTTTCTTGTTCTTTGTGAGAAGTTCAGACACTTTCCTGTTCTTCCTGGGAAGTTCAGACACGTTCTTCTTCTTCCCAAGAATTCAAGCACTATCTCATTCTTTCCAAGAAGTTCAGACACTTTCTTATTCTTCATGAGAAGTTCAGACGCTTACTTGTTCTTCCAGAGAATTTCACACACTTGTTTTTACTTAGAAGTTCAGACACTTTCTTGTTCTTCCCAAGAAGTTCAGACACTTTCTTGATCTTCCTGGGAAGTTCAGACACTTCCTTGTTCTTCCCAGGTAGTTCAGACACTTTCCTCTTCTTCCCAGAAATTTCAGACACTTTCTCTTCTTCTCAGAAAGTTCAGACACTTTCTAGTTCTTTCCAGGAAGTTCAGACACTTTCTTGTTCTTCCCAGGAGTTTCACACTTTCTTGTTCTTCCCAGAAAGTTCAGACACTTTCTTGTTCATCCCAAGAAGTTCAGATGCCTTCTTGTTCTTCCCAAGAAGTTCAGATACTTTCTTGTTCTTCCCAAGAAGTTCAGACCCTTTATTGTTCTTCCCAAGAAGTTCAGACACTTTCTAGTTCTTCCCAAGACATTTAGACACTTTCTAGTTCTTCTCATGAAGTTCAGACTCTTTCTTGCTCTTTCCACGAAGTTCAGACACTTTCTTGTTCTGCCTGGGAAATTCAAACAGTTGTCAGTTTTTCCATAGAATTTCAGACACTTTCTTGTTCTTCCCGAGAAGTTCAGACACTTTCTTGTTCTTCCCTGAGAGTTCAGATGCTTTCTAGTTCTCCCCAGGAAGTCTGGACACTTTCTTCTTCTTCCCAGGAAGTTCAGACAATTTCTTGTTCTTCCCGAGAAGTTCAGAAACTTTCTTGCTCTTTCCGAGAAATTCAGACACTTTCTTGTTTTTCCCAAGAAGATCAGACACTTTCTTGTTCTTCCCAAAAAGTTCAAACACTTACCTGTTCTTCCCGAGAAGTTCAGACACTTTCTTGTTCTTAGTGAGAAGCTCACACACTTTTTTGTTCTTCCCAAGAAGGTCAGACACTTTGCTGTTCTTTCCGAGAAGTTCAGACACTTTCTAGTTCTTCCCAGAAGGTCAGAAACTTTCTTGTTCTTCCCAGGAAGGTCAGATACTTTGTCGTCCTTCCCAGGAGGTTCAGACACTTTCTTGTTCTTCCTGAGAAGTTCAGACACTTTCTTGTTCTTCCCAAGAAGTTCAGACACTTTCTTGTTCTTCCTCTTCCCAAGAAGTTCAGACACTTTCTTGTTCTTCCCAAGACGTTCAGGCACTTTCTAGTTCTTCCCAGGAAGTTCACACTTTCTTGCTCTTCCCAGGAAGTTCAGACCCTTTCTTGTTCTTCCCGAGAAGTTCAGACACTTTCTAGTTCTCCTCAAGACATTCAGACACTTTCTAGTTCTTCCCATGAAGTTCAGACTTTCTTGCTTTTCCTAGGAAGTTCAGACACTTTCTTGTTTTTCCCAGGAAGTTCAGGCACTTCTTTTTCTTGCCAAGAAGTTCAGACACTTTCTTGTTCTTCCTGATAAGTACAGACACTTTCTTGTTCTTGATAAGTTCAGACACGTTCTTATTCTTACCATGAATTGCAGACACCTTTTTGTTCTTCCTGATAAGTTCAGACACTTTCTTGTTCTTCCCAAGAAGTTCAGACACTTTCTTGTTCTTCCTGAGAAGTTCAGATACTTTCTTGTTCTTCCCTCGAAATTCAGACACCTTCTTGTTCTTCCCAAGAAGTTCTGACAATTTCTTGTTCTTCCCTCGAAATTCAAACAGTTTTCAGTTCTTCCCTAGAATTTCAAAAACTTTCTTGTTCTTCCCAAGAAGATCAAACAGTTTTCAGTTCTTCCCAAAAAGTTTAAATACTTTCTTGTTCTTCCCAGAAAGTTCAAACGCTTTCTAGTTCTTCCCTAGAAGTTCAGACACCTTTGTGTTCATCCCAGGAAGTTCAGGAACTTTCCTGTTCTTCCCAGGAAGTTCAGACACTTTCTTGTTCTTTCCAAGAAGTTCAGACACTTTCCTCTTCTTCCCAGGAAGTTCAGACACTTCCTAGTTCTTCTCAAGAAGATCAGTTTTCAGTTCTTCCCTAGAATTTCAAATACATTTTATATTTCTTCCCAAAAGTTTAAATAGTTTTAATTTCTTCCAAAGAAGTTGAACACTTTCTTGTTCTTCCCAAGAAGTTCAAACAGTTTTAAGTTCCTCCCAAAAAATTCACATACCTTTCCTATTTCTTCCTAAAAAGTTCAAACACACTTTATCTTTCTTCCCAGGAAGATCAAACACATTCTTCTGTGTTCTTCCCAGGAAGTTCAAATACATTCTTCCGTGTTCTTCCTAAGAAGTTCAAACTCATTCTTCTGTGTTCTTCCCAAGAAGTCTAAACACATTGTTCCATGTTCTTCCCAAGAAGTTCAAACACATTCTTCTGTGTCCTTCCTCTTCCCAAGAAGTTCAAACACATTCTTCCATGTTCTTCCCAAGAAGTTCAAACAAATTCTTCCGCGTTCTTCCCAAGAAGTTCAAACACATTCTTCCGTGTTCTTCCCAAGAAGCTCAAACACATTCTTCCGTGTTCTTCCCAAGAAGTTCAAATACATTCTTCCGTGTTCTTCCCATCAAGTTCAAACACATTCTTCCATGTTCTTCCCAAGAATTTCAAACAGTTTATGTTTCTTCCCAAAAAGTTCAGACACATTTTCTGTCCTTCCCAGGAAGTTCAAACAAAAATTTTAGTTCTTCCTAAGAAGTTCAGATACTTTCTAGTTCTTCCCAAGAAGTTCAAACACATCCTAATTCTATCCAAAAAGTTCAAATAAATTCTTCCTTGTTCTTCCCAAGATGTCCAAACAAAATCTTCAATTCTTCCCAAGAAGTTTAAACAGATTCTTCCGTTCTTCCCGAAGAGTTTAAAGAAATCCTTTCGTTCTTCCCAAGAAGTTCAGCAATGCTTAGAGAAAAGTATATCAAGAAGTAGCTAGACTCTATAAAGCCGTGTTGTGTCTTGAAAAAGCATAACAAGTGTTAATTCGCTGACCAAGTGCAAATAGAAAGTTTTAAGCTGTTAATCTGGTGACGAATGGCAAAGAATGTTTTTTACATTTTGCTGATGAAAGGAAATTTCTTCTGTCAGTTTCTGAGGCTGCAATTATTCCTGTCAGATTTGGCTTATGGTTTTGCAAAGTGTCAACATCTGATCAACTTCGATGCCCAAGTACAGAAATATATACAGTACACACACAAACACATATATATATACATATATACATATACATATATATATATATATATATATATATATATATATATATATATATATTATACATATATATACACATATATACACACACACACACACACACACACACACACATATATATATATATATATATATATATATATATATATATATATATATATATATATATATATATATATATATATATATATATATACATACACACACACACACACACATATATATATATATATATATATATATATATATATATATATATATATATATATATATATATAAATATATATATATATACAAATATATACATATATATACATACATATACATATATATATATATATATATATATATATATATATATATATATATATATATATCTGTAATCATAACATTCAGACTTTTATTTTTTTACATTTGTCACTTTTGGCCCTGAAAATTACCATAGCCTATACAAACAGTGCCATTGCCTATGAAATAATAACTAGTACGGAAACACTTCATGCATGAATAACATATTCATTAATGTGTCTTTAAACAATACAACGAAAGACGTGACTGAAAAAAGTGAATAAATGAATAACTACCATTCAGAAAAATAAAACTCATATATTTGGGCTGAAGGGATTCTACGCTGAATAATTTACGCTGATGGAGACGGCTGGTCTGTCAAAAACTTAGTTCAGATTTTGGGTGAAATGTCAGTGAGAGAGAGAGAGAGAGAGAGAGAGAGAGAGAGAGAGAGAGAGAGAGAGAGAGAGAGAGAGAAATGTAACTGGACCTGTGCAGACTTCTATGAGAGAGAGAGAGAGAGAGAGAGAGAGAGTGTGCTGTAATAGTGCAATGGAACCTCTTTGCAGACTACTTCTCTGACTGAGAGAGAGAGAGAGAGAGAGAGAGAGAGAGGAAGTAGTTTTTCCGATGGTAAATGGACGAAGAATGTAATTGTGGTTTTGTGAGAGAACTCAACCAAAATATTTAGTCAAAAACTGAATATGAATTAAAAGTGTATAATTGATTTTTTATTGTTATATTGAAGTTATACTTTATTTCCTTTATAAATGTGGTACGTTAAACTGTGCAGATTATTATTACTTTTATAAATGTCTTGAGAAAATATTTTTGCATGTCTATTAAAAAAAAACACTAACCCCTAACTTATAATTTTATATTATATATATATATATATATATATATATATATATATATATATATATATATATATATAATTATATATATAAAATTATACATAATATATAACATATATATACAGATATATATATATATATATATATATATATATATATATATATATATATATATATATATATATATATATATATATATATATATATATATATATATATATATATATTTAATTTATAATTTGTATATGCAAATGTTCCACAGGAATTTAAAAGGTGTTTTATTTTTCCAGTGGTTCCTGTGCATACACACACACAAACACACACACACACACACACACATATATATATATATATATATATATATATATATATATATATATATATATATCAGTACATATACAGTATATATAAGGAAAGAAAATTGAAATATATGATATGAAGAAACAATCTTTACCATAACATCAACCCTTTTTAAACCTTCCACACAAGCTCATTTATAATCACCACAAAAAACATGCAAAACAACAATCAGAAAAAAAGGAAACAAAAAAAAACCTTCTCTTCTCACAAGAACCTTTGGGTCTCAGGTCAAGACAGCCTTGTTTTGCTCGAGAGCGATATTGGAAAAAGGGTAACCTTGCTTTCCTTGTGGCCTTTACGTTCACGTGCGGGTTTTAGGTTTCTGAAAAGAAAACTGTTGTGCCGGCACTATCTGTCCGTCCGCACTTTATTGTGTCCGCCCTCAGATCTTAAAAACTACTGGGGCTATAGGGCTGCAAATTAGCATGTTGATCATCCACCCTCCAATCTCCAAACATACCAAATTGCAGCCCTCTAGCCACAGCAGTTTTTAAGATCTGAGGCCGTACAGAGAAAGTGCCGACGGACACACAAATGGCCATCTCTATAAGTTTTCTTTTACAGAAAACTAAAATAAGTATCAACAACAAAGAGATCACTCAAGACACACCACACTGGCCATTTAATCTTCTGACAACATTGCATAGGTTGACGCCTGTGATTTTTAAGATTGTTTTTTTTTTTTTTTTTAATGGCTATTTGTCTGTCCGTCCCTACTTCTTCTGTCAGCCCTTAGATCTTAAAAACTACTGAGGCTAGAGGGCTGCAAATTGGTATGTTGAACATCCTCCCTCCACTCATCACACATACCAAATTGCTGCACTCTTCAGTCAGTAGTTTTTATTTTATTTAAGGTTAAAATTAGCCATGATCGTACTTCTGGCACCGCTATAGGTGCCAAAAACACAAGCCACCACCGGACCGTGGCTGAGTTTCATGGGGCGAGGCTAAGAGTTTCATAGGCCGTGGCTGAGAGTTTCATACAGCATTACACGCTGTACAGAAAACTCGATTGCGCCGAAGAACCTTGGGCGCATTTTTTCCTTGTTTTTATTGCCAAAACTGATGAGTTTCATTAAACCAGAACTAATTCAAACCGCTTTACACGATAGTGAAATTCCCTTGTCCAAGCGTGAAAGCTCAGCATAAACTCAAGTTATTAAGCACAATTAAACGTTCGAGATGAACATTAAAATATGTAGATCACCAGATGCCCCGATTCAGATAATAAAAGAAACTAAAAGAGTCCTGTAACATAAATGTGAAGGCTTCACAAAAATCTTGCATCATGTACACTGTGCAAAGTTCATGAGGGTGGGACCAGGGATATATATATATATATATACTGTATATATATATATATATATATATATATATATATATATATATATATATATATATATATATATACATATATAAATATATACATATATACATATGTAAATATAAAATCTACTGGTCATACACGTTATTAAAATCTACATATTACATACATAGTATGTAACAATTACATATGTGAAAAAAAGTCCATGACAATATTAGAAAAAAAAAGTATATTATAAAGAAAATAGTTTACACTGTCAAGAAAATTTTCAAAAATTGTCTGTCCATCTTTGGTCTCTTAAAAATTTAAATATTAAAAGAGAAAAAACACGTTCATACATACATACATACATACATACATACATACATACACATACAATGTCTGACATTTAAAACAATTCTTATACCACAGTAATTATAACAAATTCTTCGGCTGTTGGAAAATCTTGTGGCGATGTACCACTAAAGGGGATACAAGACCAGTTTATGATGGAGGATGTATTACTAGAGGGGGTACAAGACCAGTTTATAATAGAGGATAAGTGAATTGGGGATACAAGATCAGTTTATAACGTGGGGATGTACCACTGAAGGGGATACAAGACCGGGGGATGTACCACTGAAAATTATACAAGACCAGTTCATAATGGAGGGATGTACTATTGAAATAGTTGGGGGCTGTACCCTTGATGGGGACACAGCACCAGTTTATAATGGAGGATGTACCACTGAAGGTGATGCAAGACCAGTTTACAATGGGGGTGTAACCATTCATGGGGATACAAGACCAGTTTATAAAGGGGACTGTACCTTTGATGGGGATACAAGACCAGTTCATAACAGGGAAAGTACAATTGAAGGGGATACAAGATCAGTTGATAATGGGGGATGTATATGTGAATTGGGGATACAAAACCAGTCAATGATGGGGAGATGCTCCACTGTAGGTGATACAAGGCCAGTTTATGACGAGGGATGTACTATTGGAAAGGAGACAAGACCAATTTATGATGGGGGTGTACCACTAAAAGGGATACAAGACCCAGGACCCATTTATAATGGGCGATGTATCACTGAAGAGGATACAAGACCAGTTTATAATGGGTGATGTACCACTGAAGGAGATCCAAGATTAGTTTATATAAAATGGGGATGTACCACTGAAGGTGATACAAGACCAGTTTACAAGGGGGACTGACCACTGACGGGGATACAAGGTCAATTTATAATTGGGTGATGAACTACTGAAGGGGATACAAGACCATTTTATGATGGGAATATATATCAGGGAATGGGGGGATGTACCACTGAAGGGGATACAGACCCATTTTCAAAAGGGGGGATGTACCACTGAAGGGGACACGAAACCATTTTCTAAGGGGGGATGCACCACTGAAGGGGATACAAAACCATTTTATAAGGGGGGATGTACCACTGAAGGGGATACAAAACCATATTCTAAGGGGGTGTATCACTGAAGGAGATACAAAACCATTTTCTAATGGGGATGTACCACTGAAGGGGATACAAAACCATTTTCTAAAGGGAATGTACAACTGAAGGGGATACAAAACCATTTTCTAAGGGGGATGTACCACTGAAGGGGTTACAAGACCAGTTTATGAAGGGGGATGTAGGCCATTACTGACAAGGATACAAGACCAGCTTATAATGGGCGATATGTACGGGAATTCAAAACTAGTTTTTGGCCAGAAATGACAAATGACAGAGAGGCGTACAAGGAGTTGAGAGAGAGAGAGAGAGAGAGAGAGAGAGAGAGAGAGAGAGAGAGAGAGAGAGAGAGAGAGAGAGAGAGAGTCATGGTACCGTGTATGAGAGGAGAGAGAGCAAAATATGATAATATACATATATATAAATATATGAAATTTTTTATCACACTGTGATTTATATTTATATACAATCATGAAGCTACAAATGTCGCTTAATGTCAAATTCACGCTACCTCGGGAATATCTCCAATGGAGAATTGTCGCCGAAGGGGAATTTATATAAGTGATAAATAAATTGGTATCGTCGGGACAAGAACCCTTGACACGAAACCAATTCAGCGACTCCAGTAGACGCTACCCACTGAGCTATCAAGAGAGGTATAAGTCTTTGCAGAGTCTGCTGTACTGTTTTTACCCGTCGTGAGCGGGGAAATGTACTTAGCCTCGGCAATGACCCACCTCCGCCATGACAGTTCACTGGTACGTTTGGAAGACGCAGCTCTTATGAAATTTTTTATCACACCATGATTTATATAATCATGAAGCTATAAATGTCGCTTAATATCAAATTCACGCTACCTCGGGAATATCTCTGATGGAGAATTGTCGCCGAAGGGGGATTTATATAACTGATAAATGAACTGGTATCGTGGGACACGAACCCTTGACACGAAACATATTCAGCGACTCCAGTAGACGCTACCCACTGAGCTATCAAGAGAGGTATAAGTCTTTGCCGAGTCTGCTGTACTGTTTTTTACCCGTCGTGAGCGGGAAATGTACTTAGCCTCGGCAATGACCCACCTCCGCCATGACAGTTCACTGGTACGTTTGGAAGACGCAGCTCTTATTATGAAATTTTTTTATCACACCATGATTTATATAATCATGAAGCTATAAATGTCGCTTAATATCAAATTCACGCTACCTCTGGAATATCTCTGATGGAGAATTGTCGCCGAAGAGGAATTTATATAAGTGATAAATAAATTGGTATCGTCGGGACACGAACCCTTGACACGAAACCTATTCAGCGACTCCAGTAGACGCTACCCACTGAGCTATCAAGAGAGGTATAAGTCTTTGCAGAGTCTGCTGTACTGTTTTTACCCGTCGTGAGCGGGGAAATGTACTTAGCCTCGGCAATGACCCACCTCCGCCATGACAGTTCACTGGTACGTTTGGAAGACGCAGCTCTTATTATGAAATTTTTTTATCACACCATGATTTATATAATCATGAAGCTATAAATGTCGCTTAATATCAAATTCACGCTACCTCTGGAATATCTCTGATGGAGAATTGTCGCCGAAGGGGAATTTATATAAGTGATAAATAAATTGGTATCGTCGGGACACGAACCCTTGACACGAAACCCTATTCAGCGACTCCAGTAGACGCCACCCACTGAGCTATCAAGAGAGGTATAAGTCTTTGCAGAGTCTGCTGTACTGTTTTTACCCGTCGTGAGCGGGAAATGTACTTAGCCTCGGCAATGACCCACCTCCGCCATGACAGTTCACTGGTACGTTTGGAAGACGCAGCTTTATGAAATTTTTTTATCACACCATGATTTATATAATCATGAAGCTATAAATGTCGCTTAATATCAAATTCACGCTACCTCGGGAATATCTCTGATGGAGAATTGTCGCCGAAGGGGAATTTATATAAGTGATAAATGAACTGGTATCGTCGGGACACGAACCCTTGACACGAAACATATTCAGCGACTCCAGTAGACGCTACCCACTGAGCTATCAAGAGATGTATAAGTCTTTGCCGAGTCTGCTGTACTGTTTTTACCCGTCGTGAGCGGGGAAATGTACTTAGCCTCGGCAATGACCCACCTCCGCCATGACAGTTCACTGGTACGTTTGGAAGACGCAGCTCTTATTATGAAATTTTTTATCACACCGTGATTTATATAATCATGAAGCTATAAATGTCGCTTAATATCAAATTCACGCTACCTCGGGAATATCTCTGATGGAGAATTGTCGCCGAAGGGGAATTTATATAAGTGATAAATAAATTGGTATCGTCGGGACACGAACCCTTGACACGAAACCTATTCAGCGACTCCAGTAGACGCTACCCACTGAGCTATCAAGAGAGGTATAAGTCTTTGCAGAGTCTGCTGTACTGTTTTTACCCGTCGTGAGCGGGGAAATGTACTTAGCCTCGGCAATGACCCACCTCCGCCATGACAGTTCACTGGTACGTTTGGAAGACGCAGCTCTTATTATGAAATTTTTTATCACACCGTGATTTATATAATCATGAAGCTATAAATGTCGCTTAATATCAAATTCACGCTACCTCTGGAATATCTCTGATGGAGAATTGTCGCCGAAGGGGAATTTATATAAGTGATAAATAAATTGGTATCGCCGACACGAACCCTTGACACGAAACCTATTCAGCGACTCCAGTAGACGCTACCCACTGAGCTATCAAGAGAGGTATAAGTCTTTGCAGAGTCTGCTGTACTGTTTTTACCCGTCGTGAGCGGGAAATGTACTTAGCCTCGGCAATGACCCACCTCCGCCATGACAGTTCACTGGTACGTTTGGAAGACGAGCTCTTATTATGAAATTTTTATCACACCATGATTTATATAATCATGAAGCTATAAATGTCGCTTAATATCAAATTCACGCTACCTCTGGAATATCTCTGATGGAGAATTGTCGCCAAGGGGAATTTATATAAGTGATAAATGAACTGGTATCGTCGGGACACGAACCCTTGACACGAAACCTATTCAGCGACTCCAGTAGACGCTACCCACTGAGCTATCAAGAGACGTATAAGTCTTTGCCGAGTCTGCTGTACTGTTTTTACCCGTCGTGAGCGGGGAAATGTACTTAGCCTCGGCAATGACCCACCTCCGCCATGACAGTTCATTGGAGATATTCCCGAGGTAGCGTGAATTTGATACTAAGCGACATTTGTAGCTTCATGATTGTATATAAATCACGGTGTGATAAAAAAATTTCATAATAAGAGCTGCGTGTTCCAAACGTACCAATGAACTGTCATGGCGGAGAGAGAGAGAGAGCGAGATTTGTTACTGTATATGAGAGAGAGAGAGAGAGAGAGAGAGAGAGAGAGAGAGAGAGAGAGAGAGAGAGAGAGAGAGAGAGAGAGAGAGTTTATTACTGTATATGAGGGAGAGAGTTTGTTACTGTATATGAGATAGAGAGAGAGAGAGTTTGTAATTGTATATGAGAGAGAGAGAGAGCGGTTGTGATAAAGTTACTTACAAAATTGAACTTCATCTTCAGAATTAAATGACCTGGTTTGAACCCAACGGAGAATCTGTAACTGAATGAAGCATATTCGATGTTTATCGTAAAATATAAATAATTATGTCCGAGCAGGTCAATTTACCAGTCCGTAACGCTTCAGTCTATAGCACATGAAACATGTTTCAAAATGCAAATGATAATTTACATGAATAAAATACGATTGATTACCTCATTTGCATATCAGGATTACTATAAACAATTGCATTTCGCTAGAAGACTAAATGTATCAATCATGCAATGCAATTCAAAATTATTGCAAATTATAAATGACAATTTGCCTTTAGGAACGAGATTAAATGAATCAATTCTAGCGTTTATGTCATGAATAAAACACGACTGATTACCTCATTTGCATATTGCATATGAGGTTTATGCTAAGCAATAACATTCTCTTTTGAAAGATGAATGAACACATCAATCAAGCAACACAATAAAAAAAAATAAAAGCAAAATTGCCCCCAGTCAAAAATGGTAATTGAATTTGCATATTGCATACGTTTACAAGTAAGAAATATTCTCTTCTGAAAGGTGAAAGAAGACATCAATCATGCATATGATAAGCATCAAGTCTTGCATTCCGCAAGATGACTAAACACATCAATCTTGCAACGCATTATCGATAAATAACCGCAAAACAGCTGAGTAAAAAATGTCATTCTTGTCCCCCGTCAAAGTTTATGGAACTTCTCGAACGTGTCTAGCATCGTAATGACATTTTCTGTTGCCCAAAACGAGCGCCCCAGGTAACAAGGTAATGCCTCTGCCGAGTGACAGCTCACGGGCGAGCCGTGGACACAATGATGAAGAATGTATGTCATTATACATTATACAATGAAGGAATGACCGAAGAAAGTCGTTTGCCGTCATTGAAAGTGTGTGTGTGTGTGGGGAGAAGTCTTGTCCGCGGAACTGTGCCTTCGAGAAGATGGGACTGTTCAGTCGTTTTGTTTATGAGGAATAGACAAGTGCTTGACGAACAGGTGTTTGGTGGAAGGTGTGATGAAGTGTGAATGAGAGAGAGAGAGAGAGAGAGAGAGAGAGAGAGAGAGAGAGAGAGAGAGAGAGAAAAAGAAAAGGAAGATAAGAAGATTATGCACGTTTCATTTGGTAAGTTTACTTACGATTTTTTTCAATGTGTTTTGTGATGTAGAATATAATGTATATATCTTATAATGTACGATTCTTATATATATATATATATATATATATATATATATATATATATATATATATATATATATATATATATATATATATATATATATATATATATATATATATATATATATATATATATAGTATAATGCACATACATGTATATAAAGTAAATTATATATACATATACTTATATGTATATACGTACAGTATAACGCACATACATGTATATAAAAAGTATATATACATATACTGTATATGTATATACATACATATATATGTGTATGTATGTATATATAATATACATATACATATAAATATATATATATATATACATGTATATATATATATATATATATATATATATATATATATATATATATATATATATATATATATATATATATATAATATTCTTCACTAATTTACACTTGATAATTTTACTATATCTAATAACATTAAACTATAAATATCCTTAAACATGTGTCACCTGGAAGCAGAAATCAACAAATGTAAATTAACAGATGTCAAGGAACAAGTGTCCAGTCTGAACAAACGGATGTGACCGGTGATTAAATGCTCTTAGTTTTCTACATAATTAATTTCATGACTGGAAATAAATGGTATGGTATGAGGTACACATCTATTCTACCAATCAGAAAGGATATGATACAATATATTTAAAATGTTATCCTTCTCAAAGAATTACCTCTTACCGAGTACAGAAGACGGTAGGGAATTCCGAAGCCTTTTCCCAAGTATGTGACATTAGATCTGAGCACAGAAGGTAGTGAGTTTAAAAATCATATGTTTTTATTATGGTGAATTTAAATTTAAGTGAATGTTGAACCAAAGCCACAGAGTTTGAAGAAAACAGTGAGTTTTTCATGTGTTTATTAAGAGTTTTAGTTTTCTGTAAAAGAAAACTATTGTGCCGGCTTTGTCTGTCCGTCCGCACTTTATTGTGTCCGAACTTTTTTCTGTCTGCCTTCAGATCTTAAAATGTACAGAGGCTAGAAGGCTGCAAATTGGTATGTTGATCATCCACCCTCCAAGCATCAAACATACCAAATTGCAGCCCTCTAGCCTCAGTTGTTTATATTTTATTTAAGGTTAAAGTTTGCCATAATCTTGCGTCTGGCAAAGATATGGGCCAGGCCACCACCAGGTCGTGGTTAAGTTTCATGGGCCGTGGCTCATACAGCATTATACCGACTACCGAGACCACCGAAAGATAGGTCTATTTTCTGTGGCCTTGATCATATGCTGTAGTGGCTGTACAGAAAACTTGATTTCGCCGAAAATATTTTGCCACATTTCTTGTTTCTTATTTTTCTAAAACCTTGAGCCCGTACATCTCAGAATTAAATTAAAATTGCAATATTTTCAGTTGCAGACGAGGTAGCTTTGTCAACAAAATCAACACAATGGGATTCTTGGCAGCTGACAAGATAGCCGAGGCCATAGGTAAGCCTAGAGAGAGAGAGAGAGAGAGAGAGAGAGAGAGATTCAAGCAATGTTTGTAAAGAGAATTTTGTATATCTACTCAGGTCTCTCTCTGCATGTGCGTACTGTATATATACACGAACACACACACACACACACACACACACACACACACATATATATATATATATATATATATATATATATATATATATATATATATATATATATATATATATAAAATCATCAGTGAAGGGCAGAGGACACACAGACATACAAGCTGATTTTATTCCAACGTTTCGTAATTATCAAATTAATTACATCATCAGGGCTGTTAAAATGAAAAATAAAATTTTATACACAAACATTAAAATTAAGGAAAAAAATTTAAAAATCATTACATTAAAACGAAAGGTAACAGAATATACAGTAAACTAATAATGTAAATAGCCATGAAAAGGGTTACAGAACAAAAGATTAAGGACCGACCTAGAGGAGTGACAGCATTGAACCAAACCTAAACATAAATAGAAACAACACAAATCAAGCTAAATATAGAGGGAAGGAGGATGTATGAGTGTTTAACGATGGAACAAGTTGTTTAATAAAAAGTGATTCCAGAATAACAAGGTCTTGAGGGTTGGTGGTATGGCCTAAAATGCAGATGTCTTTATTATCAATGTGTATTTTACACATTTTTGAGGGATTTCTGATATTGGAATGTTCTGGGTTTGAAATTCTGCCATCAGTACAGAAGCTTACGCCACGATGAGAGTCGATACGCACCTTAAAGAGTCTACTGGTGGATCCCACATTGGTCCCTGTTTGACATTCAGGGCAAGTACTGTATATTTATAAACACCACCACATGATATATAAGGTGATAACCGCTCTTTAGTTTTAAAAAGTAAACCGATGGTGCGTATTGATAAGGACCTAAATATTTAAACTTATCCACTTGCTTTACAACCGAACCTTCAATTATACAATCCTGTGCATTTTCAGTATTCATATTCATGTTTTAAGTTTTTCCACTATTAATAACCAAACCAACCTTTTGACCTTCACTCACTAGAAAATCCAACACACTCTGCATCTTTTCTGGTTCCTCGCAGATCAAAACCATATCATCAGCATAATCCAAGTCAAGACGTTTCAAATTTTCTCCCCAGAGTACACCTGCACCCATTACCCAGACTTGACTTTAAATAACAATAATAATAATAATAATAATAATAATAACTCATATTGGTGGCATATCCAGTGCTGGGTAAGGATACACAAACTGCATTTCATAGGACTTACAACTTACAAACCATTTAAAATATTCCTTTCTTTAATATATTCCACAGCATGGATTCCGGCCAGGGTGGTCCTGACCCTAATGACCTTTTTCGGGTGCATCAACCTCTACATGGTACGGGTCAACCTGTCCGTGTGCATTGTTGCCATGGTGCGGCCAACTAATAATTCCTTGCGGATGGGGGGAGACGCAAACCCTGAATGTGATTTCAAGAGCTCCGAGTTGATGGGTTCGTAATTTGAGGTTTTACTGTATATATGTATGTGTGTGTATTTATATATAAAAATATGTATGTAATTTATATATATATATATGAAATATATATATATATATATATATATATATATATATATATATATATATATATATATATATATATATATATATATATATATACATATACAGCCCTCAAAACGTATGAAACCCATTAGATCTGGTAATGTTATATAAGCAATGCTTTTTTACAAAATTATTTTCCAGCTTTAAAATAGTATTATGGAAAAGGAATTCATATGTACCTTTTATATATATATATATATATATATATATATATATATATATATATATATATATATATACATATATATAATGAACTAATTATATCCTTTGCTCTATTATGTAGTCAACAAAAGTATGCTGACAATGAATAGCAGTATGGAGGCTGTTTCACCAAGCAATGAACCAGACATACTGGCTGCCTCACATGAAATGGTAAATATATGTATATATACAGCAAGTGTAATATTCTCAGGTCAGTAATATCTGAAAAGTCAGTTGTAAATATCCATCATAAATCTTATGCTTAAAACTGACTAACAATGATTTTATATAATTAAATACAGACATATTTGAGAACATGTCATTCCCTGGTCCCTCTCCATATTTAAAGAGATCAGGTGCCATTAATCTTATACTTAAAAATCACTAACAATGATTTTATATGACTGAATCCAGACATATCAGAGAACATGTCATTCTTTGGTCCTTCTCCACATTTAGGGAGATCAGGTGCCATTAATCTTATGATTAAAAATCACTAACAATGACTTTACATAACTAAATCCAGACATAATTTTGAACTTTCATTCTTTGGTCCTCCATATCTAGGGAGGTCAGGTGGATTGGGATGAAGCAACACAAGGAATGATTCTTGGCAGCTTCTTCTACGGGTACACCCTGACACAGGTCAGTTTTCTTCAGAACTATGTTACAAGGCCCAATACCATAATTTTTTTACACTTTTTTTTTTACAGAATTTATCTTCCACCATCCTAATTAACACTCAGTAATCCAAAGACCTCTTTTACATTAAATTTTACCTAATGTTTAATTTGTTAATTTATGTTTTTGTAATAACTGATCTCCTATTTCTGTTCTTCCCATTTTTACCGTCTGTTATCTATTTCGAATGAACACCATGATATTCTTTGGAAGCTTGAATTTCAAGTTAATGGCCCCTGTGGTGGGCTTGTTCCATATGAGAAGGGCTCACCTTCTGAACAACAACAACAACAGCAACAACAACAACAATAATAATAATAATTATTATATAATAATCTAACCTTACTCATGACATATTTATTTTACACTTTCTATTCTTGCCATCCCTTTCACATTTTTTTTTTATTAATATCATGAAAACTCCAGATGCTCTCTATAATTATCTGCATCTTCAATATTCTCAAAACTGCACTGCTGTAAATCTAATCTTAGACTTTTTTGGGGTCTTTTTCTACGTTTATGTCTATCATGTAAAGGGTTTTTCCTTAGCTCTTAAACTCCTCATAAATATTTCATAAAAAATAATAATTGATACAGACATGCAGTCTTACTCTTCTAAATCCATTTGTTCTTCACCTTTCTATCTGTTAGCCATCTGTTTCACACCATCAGTCACAGCCCGTCCATACACATTCCCTGCTATACTATGATTCTTACTCTCCTTTGCTGTGTTTCTTTATCCTTAAACAAAGGAACAATTGTTTCTCTCACTATTCCTTCGGAATCTTTCCCTCGTCCAGACGTACCTTACAGACCCTGGTCAGGCAGTATAAATGATACATTCTGTGCTAGATCTCAACTTAAGGGCCCTACTGATACCATCAATTATCCATTTCACAAAAGTTTTCAAAATCATAGGGTCTTTCTATTCCTCATTCACTTAATGTCCCTACTTGCATCCTCAACGATCTATTTTGCAAAAATTCTCAAGCCTTCACTAAGCCCTTCCACTCTTGCATCATTCAACTCTGCAACTTAATATTTTTTACCATATTATACCATCCTAAAGCCAACAGTGCTCCCCATTTACTCTATAACCCCATTATGAGTTTTATTACTCCTCCTATACTCCTTCCACTTTCATATTTTTAACTCTGTTCTCATCCATTTTCTTTTTGCATGTTATTCTAAGTCCCTTCTCGCCAAATTTATTGGCTTGATTACATTTATAGGTATATCTTCATCCCCCTTCTCTCTAACTTAAAACTTCTATTTCAACTTTTGCTTTACCCATTAAGTGTAATAATAATGTATACACCGTCAGCAAAACAATCTTAAGAAACATCTAAATAATTTATAACATTATGCATCCACACTGATGAATATTATAGTAATAATAATCAATTACAAAAATTATAATTTATAACATTATGCACGAACATTGATAAACCACGTTCAACTACAATATTCTTCTTTTTCTTTTTCAATAAGTGCTCTCCTCTTTCTGTTTTTCCCACTGCCTTCTGTTACTTCTTTCTAATGAACACCATATTATTTGAAAGCTTGAATTTCAAGTCAATGGCCCATTTGATGGGCTTGTTCCACATGAATAGGGTTCATCTTATTAATAATAATAAATAATTTAAGTATCAATCATTCCAGATCATAGGCGGGCGCCTGGCTGAAAAATTCGGCACAAAGATAATCTTTGGGATTTGCATTCTCTCTGGGGGCATTTCAGCTGTGCTGACACCAGTGGCTGCAAGAGCCCATTTTGGACTGGTCATGGCTTTGAGACTTCTCCAGGGAATCATGCAAGTGAGCAAGATGATTCCTTATTAATTATCTTACCTTTTCGAAATTTGTTTAGAATGAATTCTTAAATCTAGTGCTGGTTTTATCAAAAGATTGTTTCAGTGCAAAGTCTGAGAGATAGTCTACCGCCTTTGGAAATTGCCCTTAACCCTAAAAGACAATTTACTGATTTCTCTGTATTGTCCAATAATTGGGAGCTCTCTCTTACCCTATGACCTGTTAAAAGGTACTATTTATGACGCTGCTTTAGAGAAGTAGGCTAAAAGTAAACATCTCTCTCTTGACTGTGTTTTGTATATCAATTTCCACTCAGTTTTTAGAGATTTGAACTGAACAACCATAAAATTTTGACATTGGTTGTTTTTCTAAGGACAGAATACTATGTCATATTTTTGTGTTCTGACTCTTTCAATCTCTTAAAGTTAGGAGCACTTCTTAAAAATATGACAAAGCTGTTATTGCATTTCCTAAAAACAAGAATTAACCTCCTATTGCATTTCTTTAAAAACTAAAGAAGCAGTCATTGCATTTCTTTAAAAAAATCAGGCTGGCATTCCATTTCTAAAAAACAAATTAGCCTCCCACTGCAGTTATTAAAAACAAATTAGTCTCCCATTGAAGTTCTTAAAAACAAATTAGCCTCCCATTGCAGTTCTTAAAAACAAATTAGCTTCCCATTGCATTTCTTAAAACCAAATTAGCCCCAATGCAGTTCTTAAAAACAAATTAACCTCCCATTGCATTTCTTAAAAACAAATCAGCCTCCCATTGCATTTCTTAAAAAGAATTAGCTACCCATTGCAGTTCTTAAAACCAAATTAGCCTCCCATTGCATTTCTTAAAAACAAGTTAGCCTCGTGCTGCATTCCTTAAAAACAAGTTAGCCTTGCATTGCATTCCTTAATAGCAAGTTAGCCTCACATTGCATTTCTTAAAAACAAGTTAGCCTCCCATTGCAGTTCTTAGAAACAAATTTGCCCCAATTGCATTTCTTAAAAATAAATTAGCCCCCAATGCATTCTTAAAAACAAATCAGCCCCCATTGCATTTCTTAAAAACAAGTTAGCCTCACATTGCATTCCTTAAAAACAAGTTAGCCTCGCATTGCAGTTCTTAAAATCAAGTTAGCCTCCCATTGCATTCTTTAAAAACACGTTAGCCATGCATTGCAGTTCTTAAAAAAAATTAGTCTCCCATTGCAGCTCTTAAAAACAAATAAGCCTCCCATTGCATTTCTTAAAAAAATGTAAGAATCGAATTGCATTCCTTAAAAACAAGTTAGCCTCACATTACATTCCTTAAAATCAAATTAGTCCCCCGTTGCAATTCTTAAAAACAAATTAGGCTCCCATTGCATTTCTTAAATATGGGTTAGCCTCACACTGCATTCCTTAAAAACAAGTTAGCCTTCCATTGCAGTTCTTAAAAACAAGTTAGCCTTGCATTGCATTCCTTAAAAACAATTTAGCCTCACATTGCAGTTCTTAGAAACAAATTAGCCACGCATTGTAGTCCTTAAAAACAAATTAACCCCCCACTGCAGGTCTTAAAAACAAATTAGCCTCCCATTGCACTTCTTAAAAACAAGTTAGCCTCACATTGCATTTCTTAACAACAAGTTAGCCTCGCATTGCAGTTCTTAAAAACAAGTGAGCCTTGCACTGCTTTCCTTAAAAACAAGTTAGCCTCACATTGCAGTTCTTAAAAACAAGTTAACCTCCCAATGTAGTTCTTAAAAACAAGTTAGAATTGCATTGCATTCCTTAAAAAAAGTTAGCCTCACATTGCATTTCTTAAAAACAAATTAGCCTTCCATTGAATTTCTTAAAAACTAGTTAGCCTCGCACTGCATTCCTTAAAAACTAATTATCCTCCCACTGCAGTTCTTAAAAACAAATTAGCCTCTCATTGCATTTCATAAAAACAAGTAGGCCTTGCATTGCACTCCTTACAAACAAATTAGCCCCACTGCATTTCTTAAAAACAAACTATCCTCCCACTGCAGTTCTTAAAAACAAATTAACCTCCATTGCATTTCTTAAAAACAAGTTAGCCTCGCACTGCATTCCTTAAAAAGAAGTTAGCCTCACATTGCATTCCTTAAAAACAAATTAGCCACCCATTGCATTTCTTAAAAAACAAACTATCCTCCCACTGCAGTTCTTAAAAAGAAATTAGACTCCTACTGCATTTCTTAAAAACAAGTTAGCCTCGAATTGCATTTCTTAAAAACAGCTTAGCCCTCACTGCATTCCTTGAAAACAAGTAGGCCTCGCACTGCAGTTCTTAAAAACAAATTAGCCTTGCACTGCAGTTCTTAAAAACAAATTAGCCTCCCATTGCAGTTCTTAAAAACAAATTAGCCTTCAACTGCATTTCTTACAAACAAGTTACCCTCATATTGCGTTCCTTAAAAACAAATTAGCCTCGCATTGCATTTCTTAAAAACAAGTTAGCCCGGCATTGCATTCCTTAAAAATAAGTTAACCTCTCATTGCAGTTCTTATAAACAAGTTAGCCTACCATTAATAGTTCTTAAAAACAAGTTAGCTTTGCATTGCATTCCTTAAAAACAAGTTAGGTTTCCATTGCATTTCATAAAAACAAATTAGCCCCCAATTGCAGTTCTTAAAAACAAATTAGCCTCCATTACATTTCTTAAAGACAAGTTAGCCTCGCACTGCATTACTTAAAAACAAGTTAGTCTCGCATTGCAGTTTTTAAAACAAATTAGCCTCCCATTAAATTTCTTAAAAAGAAATTAGACCCTATTGCAGTTCTTAAAAACAAATTAGCCTCCCATTGCATTTCTTGAAAACAAGTTAGCCTCACATTGCATTCCTTAAAAACAAATTAGCCTCCTATTCAATTTCTTAAAAACAAATTAGCCTCCCATAGCATTCCTTAAAAACAAATTAGCCTTCCATTGCATTTCTTAAAAACAAGTTAGCCTCACATTGCATTCTTCAAAAACAAAGCAGCCTCCCATTGCATTCCTTGAAAACAAATAGCCTCCAACAGATTTTCTTAAAAACAACTTAGCCCCCAGTGCAGTTCTTAAAAAGAAATTAGCTTCCTACTGCATTTCTTAAAAATAAATTAGCCCCATTCAGCTCTTAAAAACAAATTAGCCTCACACTGCATTCCTTAAGAACAAATTAGCGTCGCATTTCATTCCTTAAAAACATGTTAGCTTTGCATTGCTGTTTTTAAAACAAGTTAGTCTTGTATTGTAGTTCTTAAAAACAAATCAGCCTCACATTGCATTTCTTAAAAACAAGTTAGCCTCGCATTACATTCCTTAAAAACAAATTAGGCACCCACTGCAGTTCTTAACAACAAATTAGCCTCCCATTGCATTCCTTAAAAACAAGTTAGCCTGGCACTGCAGTTCTTAAAAACAAATTAGCCTTCCATTGCAGTTCTTAAAAACAAATTAGCCTTCCATTGCATTTCTTAGAAACAAGTTAGCCTCGCATTGCATTCCTTAAAAAACCAAGTTAGCCTGCCATAGCATTTCTTAAAAACATGAATTAGTCTCCCATTCCATTTCTTAAAAACAAGGTAGCTTCCCATTGCATTTCTTAAAAACAAATTTGCCTCCCATAGCATTTCTTAAAAACATGGGTTAGCCTTCCATTGCATTCTTAAAAACAAGAATTAGCCTCCCACAGCATTTCTTAAAAACATGGGTTAGCCCTCCATTGCATTTCCTAAAAACAAAAATTAGCCTTGCACTGCATTTCTTAAAAAAATAGTTTGGCTGTCACTGCAGTTCTTAAAAAACTGATTAGGCTGTCATTGCATTTCTTAAAAATACGTTAACCTCCCACTGCATTTCTTAAAAAGATTACTATGCTGTTACTGCGTTACTGCATTTCTTAAAAACAATAATTAGTCTCCTACTGCATTTCTTTAAAAATAATGAAGCAGCCATTGCATTTCTTAAATAAATCAAGCTGGAATGACAATTCTTAAAAGAAATCATTAACCTCCCATGGCATTTCTTAAAAACAAGAATTAGCCCCCCCCCCAACACCATTTCTTATAAACAAGAATTAGCCTCCTATTGCATTTCTTAAAAAGAAGAATTAGCCTTGTTTTGCATTCCTTAGATGAAATAATTAGGCTATCATTGCATTTCTTAAAAATAAGTTAGCCTCCAAGTGCATTTCTTAAAAAACAAGGATCAGCCTCCCATTGCATTTCTTAAAACAAGGATCAGCCTCCAACTGCATTTCTTACAAACAAATTAGCCTTGTTTTGCATTTCTTAAATACAAGTTAACTTCCCATTACATTTCTTACAAAAAAATTATTAGACTATAAACTGACAGCTGAAAATGACTGATATTTTATTTCATAAACAGGGCATGGCCTGGCCATCTCTCCATGTGTTGATTGTAAGATGGATTCCTCCTCTGGAACGCGGAAAATTCATCGCATTCGTTTACAATGGTAAGGTATATTTTCTTGGCTTCAGCACCTGGGATTTAGGGAGAGTGCAATATGTATGAATGTGTATGTATATGTGTATATATATATATACACAGTATATATACTTATATATATATACATATATACACACACACACACACACACACACATATATATATATATATATATATATATATATATATATATATATATATTTACATACATAATATATACATGTGTATATATATATATATATATATATATATATATATATATATATATATATATATATATATATATATATATATATATATATATATATATATATATATATATATATATATATATATATATATTTACATACGAATATATACATGTGTATATATATATATATATATATATATATATATATATATATATATATATATATATACATATACATATATATATATATATATATATATATATATATATATATACACATGTATATATATAATTACATATAAACATTTACATACATATGTATATATAAACTATATATATATATATATATATATATATATATATATATATATATATATCACACACATATATATATATTATGAAGTTTTCATAATAAAACTAACATTGTAATACTTACCTGAACACCTGAATTCACCCTTAATTCCACTAGGCTGAACAACTCTCAATTACCATTCCCACTATTGGGAATTTTAACATCCAGCGTTACCAACGCTGCAAGTAAAATCTTGTCACTTGAGCTACCATAACAAACGGTTGGCAATTCTGACAGGTGTGCGCCGACACTCCCACTTTCGTCAATTGCTTTATTCGAGGTCAAAATTGATGTGGGGAAAGGAGGGTGGGAATCATTCAGTTGTTCAGGTTAGTATTACAATATTAGTTTTAATAAGAAAACTTCATATTGCAATACACTCCCTGAACACCTGAATTCGCCCGATTAACAACATTTAGAGGAGGAGGGATCAATTCTATTGCACACCCCTTTGACAAACGCAGAGATGGTAGCTCACCAATCTGCTCTGCATAAGATATCCGTTTAGTCATACACTCATCATATCAATCAATGCTTTCAGTGAAGAGACATATTGGAAAGTACTTTGATCGACAGTCAGGTCAGTACTCTTGGTCCGTCGACCTCCAATGTGGCTCTTCAGAACCTCTCATGTATGGAGGAGAATGAGGCAAGAGTGCAGAGCCGCTGTCCCTCTGGGAGAACCATCTAAGTTTGCAGCACACCCCTTTTTACAACCACAGAGATGGCAGCTCACTGATCTGCTCTGCAGAGTATACTATTTAGTTATAGACTCACCTTATTAATCAATGCTTTTGGTGACGAGACATGCTGGAGAGTACTTTGATCGCCTGTCAGGTCCGTACTGTCTCGGTCCGTCAACCTCCCATGTGGTTCTTCAGAACCTCTCATGTATGGAGGAGTACGATGAACCTCCCATGTGGCTATTCAGAGCCTCTCATGTATGGAGGGGAATGAAGCAGTGTGCCGAGCTGCTGATCCTCCGGATAAGGCCCAACGATTGACAAGCGAAGAAGTATTTCAGCGCCGACAAAATAGTATAGCTTACTAGAGCACCCCCTTGGACTCTCGTAGGGAAACTATCAAAGACTAAGATACTTAAAACATACTAAACCTAAGTTCGTGTGATTATACTGTCACTGTTGCCTAAGAATTCTACAGACTAAAAGGAATTCCTCTATCCGGTTAACCTAAGAATCTCCTCACTAAGTGAGTACCACCTCAGCTAAATGAACGCACCCTAGATAACAGACTTCGCTGCTACACGTGGACTAAGAGAATAACCCTCCGAGCCTCGGCGCTAAGTGAATACGACCTCAGCTAAATGAACACACCCTAGATTGTAGACTTCACCGCTACACGCTAGAGGCGAATCAAACGTCTCTTAAGTAAAGGAAGTAAACACTGAGACGGACTTCCAAGTAACTGCCTCCAGAATAGAAGGCATTGAATAATTCCTTAGAAAGGAAGATAAAGTGGACATACTCCGAATACTGTGTGGTTGGGGAAATATAGAGCTGAAGACGACAAAGAAGCAGCCTGGGAAATCACCTCCCTCCGAAAGTAACTAATCACATTCTCTGACAGCGGACAGGAAGGATTCCGCGGAGAGACATGAAGTGTATGCAGAAGTGGACGGAGTTTCTCAACCTTTGATAAATAGACTTTAATGCTCGCACCGGACATAAAGATATCTCTGCTGGATCACCGGTAACGAACACTTGCAGATAAAGAACTTTAAACGAACAGGGCAGAGTTTTAACCTCTGACTCTGTCTTCGCCACAGATTCCGGAAGACAGACAAACACGTATCATTTCTCGCATAGGAACCCAACCTAAAACTGCCTGAAGCTCGCCCAACCCTCTGGCTGAAGCTAAAGCCGTAAGAAAAACCAAATTCTTAGTCAGTGTCTTAACATTATAGCTTCAATGGGTTCAAAGGCAGGGGAACGCAAGAAAAATATTGAAGTACTTCCGACAAGTCCCATGGAGGGGCCCGAGTTGGCAAGATGGGACGTTCAATCTTAAAAGAACATAATAAATCATCGATTATCTTACTACTAGAGGTTTCAGGAAGGTGAAACTAATTGTACCACTAATTGTTGAGCGGTAGTCAGCAATAGCCGAATACAAAAGACCCTTGACTTTCCAAACGAATAAAAGAAAATCAGCTATTTTGGCTATGGAAGGTCTAGAGATGGAATGACCTTCCTAGCGCCATTAACTTCTATACCTTGTCCAGCTGAACCTGGTAAGGCTTATGGGTTGACTTTCTTAATTTGAAAGAAAGCTGTCTAGACACAGCTTTAGGGAGTCCAGACTGTCTAGCGTCTCTCTCTACAGTTGCCCTGCAACTAGGTACAGCACGCGAGGGTTTGGATAATAATGGTGAGAATGTGGTCATCTGAGAAGAACTTTTGCATGGGTAGGGACATCAGAACTTCTGTAAGGAGCTCTAGGAGTTCCGGAAACCAAGCGTGTTATGGCGAGCAGGGAGCTATTAGTCATAGACTTCTTGACACTCTCCTGCAATTTCCTTAGTACCTGATGAATGAGACCGGATGGAGGAAAGGCATACACCTGCATGTGATTCCAATTTGTAACATCACACCGGTGCCTATCGACATGGGGACCACCATTGGTGAGAAATAAACCATTAGACGATGGTTTAATCATGTCGCGAGTAAGTCCACAGTTGCTGGCCACTTCCGGAGAACCTGACATATTACTTCCAGAGCCAAAGTCCACTCTCCCCCCACAATACCTGAAAAAGCGACTTAACGAATCGGCCAGTACACTGAGACTCCCCAACATAAATTGGGGAAGAAGAGACACTTTTTGTTCTTCGCACCCTCTCAGAACTCTGTGCTGTAGTAATGAGTTCTGTTGAGCCTGTCGCCCCCGCCCCCCACCGAGTTCTTCAGATATGACACAGCAATTACGCTGTCGCTAAACATAGCCACTACTCTGTTGCACACTAGGACTGAAAACAACTGAGGGCTTCCTTTACAGCCTTGATTTCCCGAAGATTTATTGACTCCTCTCGTTCCCGAACGCCCCCAGAGGCCCAAGGCCTGGGTTTCCTCCAAGGTTGTTCCCCAACCTTGATCTGAGGCATCTGTGTACAGATGAAGGTTGGGAAGAGGGAAGTCGATAGACCTTCCCAGTGTCAGATGCACTTCTGACCACCACAGATGATCCAACAGGCAAGAATCACTCCCGACTATAATTGTGTTCTCATTGTGGAAGTCCCAGCGATTCCTGAGACACCTGAATAGAGCGCATTCAGAGACGAGACCCTGGAATTAAAAGAGAGAGAGACATTCTCCCTAGGAGGCTTCTCCAAGCTGGTACCAGCTGTTCCCTGCTGGACAGGAACCCTTCTACCTGCTGAAGGACCAACTGGATCCTCTCCAGGGTTGGGAAAACCCTCAAAGGAAGAGAGAGAATCCCCTACCTGAATAGGTTAAAAATTCCATAAGAATTCCCTCGCCCTTACTAGCTCCTCTACAGAAGAGGCAAGGATCAACCAATCATCTAGATACCTCAACACTGTACACTCGACAATGCATAATTGCTGACACCAGAGACATGAGTTAGAAGCAACCACGTTTGTCATACTGGCTACATCATCATCCTTGAACAAGAATTAGCTAAGGCTACAGTGTTCTAAGCAATCCCTCTTATGAACATCCGGATACTGAGGGGGAAGATGACCAAGATAGAAATTTCGACTTTTCTTCTCCAAACGTCGTAGACGAAGCCAAAGCATTCGCCTGGTGAGCCAGACCTCTTGAGATAAATTTGTTAGGCTGCAAACAGCCACGGATCCGAAGGAACATAGCTGTCACTCTTTTAGAACCCCATTACAGTAAACCTGACAGCACCCAGAGAGAGTGCGCAAGAGTCTCAGTCTGATTGTGCAACACATCCTCCAAGCACCTGCTTCCCTAAGAGAAGTCCCTATGAGCTGAGACGACGCCGGAGACTTAGACAGGATTGCCTCAACCGATTCATTGGATGGCAACCTGACACCTGCCAAAGGGTTACCTCAAACTGCGTAAATCGTCTTACGAGGAGAGAGAAGAGAAGAGAAGAGTCCGGTCTATTAGAAGCCACTACCGACGCTAAACGACCGTCTGCTTCCTCCAAAGCCTGTCTAACCCGATCGAACCAAACCAGCCAACATGAAAAAGAGGCAGGAGCTGGCTTAGTGGCATAAAAAAGCCTAAAAATAAAAAAAAGACTGAATCGACTAAATCGGGAGGTCCGGAGCTGTTGCTTGAGGTACTGCTGGCAAGAGGACATTCTAAGTCTGCCAGAATCCCCTCCACCTCCGGATCAGAATCCCGTTCCGCAATGTCCGAACGGTCTAAGACCAACGAAGGAGGAGGCACTGAACGAAGCCTAGACAACGATGAAGAGTCCGCAAGCGGGCCACCCTAATCAGAATGCTGAGCACCCACACCTAATTGGGTACCCGGAGCTGAATCTGCATAGTTGAACCCACTGGGAAAAAGAGAAGGCTGAACCGAGAAAAACCCTGAGCCGATTCCCCATCATTACCAAGGGGAAGACGAGTGAGAGTAGCCAAACCCACATTGCTAAACCCTGGGGAAGGATACGCAAACGAAACCGCTTGTGGAGGGACGGAAGAAGATGAAGAAGGAGGGAGAATGAAAGACGTAGAAGCTACCCTCGGAGTTACCACCATGGAAAATGCAGGCGATGAAAGCTGCCGACTGCTTGAAGAAGGTACTGCAAGCCCTGCCAAAACCGCAGAGCGCAAACCTGGACTGGAAGCGACAGGTAAACCCTATGAAATACCTGATACTACCGGAACAGCCATTTGAAGCAGAAGCAAGGGGTTGCGCATACCCAAAGGGATGGAACATGAAACGCCTGAGGCCAAATTCTGCCGAAACTGCGTTTTCACCTGTCTGGAAGCTCCTCCTACCAGAGAAGACTGTACTGAGGCAGAGAAATAGCAGATGCATAAAAAAAGTTACCTGAGAGGAGGAAAGCCAAAGTTGAAGAAGGAGGGAAAACGGAAGATGCGGAAGCCGCAGGAAAGACTGGAGCAGAAGATGAAGTGACAGATAACCCAGAAGAACACTTAGAACGAAAAAGGACAGAAGGTACACCGAATCCGCCCCCATCAATACTCCTGAAACATATCTGACATGAATTCTGGACATCACTGTCTCATACTCTCTAATGTTAGAGAAACCATTCGAAAAATAACCTCTCACCATAGGTCTGTACCCTTCGAAAGACCTAGCAAATCTGCCTTATATTCCACCACATCCAATTGCATCCCACAAACTACTTTTAGAAGCCGAAAGGACACACCAGAACCCGCCTTACTAGATGGAGGAGTAGAAAACACAGAGAAGGGGGAAACTACAGCAGGAGAATCAGAAACAGTTGGAGTGAGTTAGGAGCTAAAGCAGAAGGATTCTGCACCACCGGAACTGTAACACTGACTTGAGACTGAGCCAGACCGAAAAGAAGCGATGAAGGCGAAACTCTTGCCAGAGCACAAAAACCGCTCGAACCCGAAACCGGAACCCTTCCAGGAGAACAACTCTGCACTCTTAATACCTTCTCCTCACTACCTAACCCAGACCTATCCTCCTTTATGACACCTAGATCTTGATCCTGACTAACATTATCAACATTAAATTTATCAATACTACAAAATCTAAAATTTTCCAACTCAATGTTAGGCAAACTGTACCACCACCCAAGAAGGTCCAGTGATAGCCTGATAGCCTTTAACCTCCACAGCACAAAGTGAACTTTTAATTACACAGACAATCCGATGCAGCCCTCTTCTATAGAATTGCCAAAAAATCTTGTTATGAAACAATAAAATTTAAAATTTTCATACTCAGAGTCAGTGAACTGTATCCCCACCCCCATATTGTCCTATGATGGCCTAACAGCCTAAAAACCTTTAACCTCAGTAGCATAATGTGTACAATATACTGAGTGTAAGCTAGGTTATGGATGATCCAAAAGCAGCAGAGCCATAGGTTAGGTTAAAGCTACAGTAGGTAAGGCAAGGCAATATAATTTTAGGTTAGGTTAATTGCAGGTATAATGCAATGCCCTAGGTTAAGTTGGGTTACGGGAGGTTAAGTTACGATTTACCCATGAGTGTAATTATTTTAAATAAAAATATTTTAAGTAACAACACACATGAACTGTATGTTTGAATAAGCATTGTGTTTGTTCTTTCCCCCAACCAAAAAAAATATAATGCACAGTATACGAAATGTTAGTTCTGCCAACTTTTCGCCATCCAAATCACCTAATCCCCAGATCAGGGATTAGGGCAAAGCCCCTCACTATGGGACCTAAACCTTCCAACAAAAATTAATGGGCTACCCATCAAAAACACGATAACCAGTCGAAAAAATATGTGATTTGTGCATTTACTGAAAAATTAACTTATCACAATATTACCGATGTTATTCCGGAAAAACAAAATGAGATAGTCACAATGACAAGTAGGCTAACAAGGCATAATGTATAAAAAAAATCAATGAAAATAACAGGTCTAACGGGGCAATAACATAATAAAAATGAATTAGCAGTTATTGGAAATACGGAAAGTGATGATACACAAAGACAGCAAGGGTAAAATTTTATATGTTGCCAATATAAAATAATACCACGTAACCCAGCGGTGTTTACGGGTTACAATTTTGCCGTATTAGTTATGGAGGGCGGGGAGCTTGTATTGTCTTACCTTATAAGTCGTAATTTGATGAAAAGCTATTTTCAAAAATGTGGGTTACAATTTCATATCGTGTACTGGCAACTTATAAAATAATACCGAAACAAGTCACAATAACAATAAAAAAAAACTGAAAAACCTCAATTATAAAAACATACAGCAATAAGCATTCAACCATAACAAGGAAAACAACAAAGGTGTCTACACAAAGAGAGATTAGTAATTTTGTAAGTCAGGATAGGATATAGTAATTATTTAACAATAAAATCCTTGTTGATTGAACTGGAGAACGCCTACGTTCGTCCTAGCCCTGTAGTCTACAGAATTCCAGAAATGCCGATGTTATGGACGTTTCTTAACCAAATCCCTTTAATGTTAACTTTTTCACTAATGATCGAAGCACAAGACACACTTACATTTATGATATGAAGATAAACCAGCAAAACCGCAGAGGAACT
This sequence comes from Macrobrachium rosenbergii, assembly GCF_040412425.1. Taxonomy (NCBI): domain Eukaryota; kingdom Metazoa; phylum Arthropoda; class Malacostraca; order Decapoda; family Palaemonidae; genus Macrobrachium; species Macrobrachium rosenbergii. The sequence continues at coordinate 35,182,669 of NC_089743.1, forward strand.
CGTAGAAATTGAATTATATTCCCACAATTATGTTGTTAATTCCACAGAAAGCGCCAATGGAGTCCGTGTGCAGTAACGGCGCCGTGGGGATTAACGCGAAGTCGCAAAGACATAACACAAGACGTTTAAATTTCCGTTATTTCGGTGAATTCCTTTAATTATCTCACATGCACCGCATTACATATACATTTGTCTATATTGTCCAGTCAAAAAGTTTCAATAATAAACGATATCTTCTGTAGAAATAGCCCTTGCGTTCATGCTTTGAACGAATTGTAAACTTGCACCCAAAGTTCCCAAACACGTAAACATTTACGTAAGACGTTTCAATTTCTCAGTAAATTTCGTTAATTATCTGACCTGCAGTGTATTACATGCACATTTTTACATATTATTCAGTAAAAAAATTTCATTAATAAACGACATCTTTTATAGAATTACCTTTTGCTTTAAATACCCCGGCCAAATTGTAAATTCGAACGCAGCACCAGGACACAAGAGACGGTAAATTTCCTTTATCTTGGGATATTTCTTTAAATATCTCTCCAGTACTGAATGAATTATACAACCTTTTCTATATTGTACAGCCAAAATTTTCCATCAATTAGCGATATCTTCTGTAGAAATTCCTACAATATGGACATTTTTTGTGCTTTTTGTTTTGTTTTTGTTTTTTCTGCGGCAGAAACGGTTCCAGCTACCAAAGAATACGGTGTTCATTTGAAATAAGTAGTAGAAGGTAATACTAGAAAGCATAAATTAACAAATCAATAAGTGGAGAAAAATGTAAGCAAATGACTGACATACTAGAATTATATCTTCGCTTGAACTCTGTGATATTTAGAGACAGGACAATCATCATAAATATAAGTTTTTTTTATTGTAAATACAGGAAATATGATCAGTCAGTATAAATATATACTGTGTATATATGTATGTATATATACACACATATATATGTATATATATATAAAGTGTGTGTGCACGCATCTCTGTAATATTTAAATATATATATATATATATATATATATATATATATATATATATATATATATATATATATATATATATTTAAATATTACACACATGCGTGCACACACTGTATATAGACAGTATATATTTTATATATATATATATATATATATATATATATATATATATATATATATATATATATATATATATATATATATATATATATATTATTATGATTAGCAAGAATTCGCTAGCAAATTGCCTCCCCCTCCTTTGTTGTTGTTGGTTGTTCTGTCGTGTTTCATTTACTGCCAGCCGGCCGATCGATAGACCATCTGTCTATCGACTTAAAAACAGGGGTTTAAAAATTTAAAGGCGCTCCCATTTTTGATAAAGATCTTTCCTTCGAGGCAAAAGTAATCTGGCTTGGCGTTTCTCCTACAGGCCAAAACCTCCCCTGCAGCAGGTGCAATGAGTCAAAGCATCTGTGTTGGGCGCACCCCTGCCCCAAAGGAGGGGATAAAAGCAAAGCCCACGAGGTCTCGACACACGCGGGCTGGAAGATATGGAGTGAACTTGTGAAGACGTCCTCAACACCTGGCCCCATCGATGCCCTTGCATCCCAACCACGTGGCCCTTTCCAGTATACTTCTCCTCGTGCCCTTCGACCGTATTCCTCGAGCCCCACGCCATTGCTTGGAGTTTCGAGGAGTCCCCATCGCCTTGCCCCTTTACGGAAGCCCTTGCATCTCACCACGTGGAAGAAACTCGTCCTCGAAATCGCAAGTCATCCACGGACCGCCTTCTACACGCCCTCGGAAAATCTGCTAAGGTAAAGTGCCCTGGAAGAGCCCCATTTCAGTCACGCTTTTGTCTCGTAATATTTTCTTAAAGAGAAAGCCAGAAATCTCCCTTGTCTAATGTCCGTGCCTCTTGCATCGGCAGTATTAATTCTTTATTACTCCTTTGGCACCCTCAGTGCAGCTTCGAATTCATTATTCTTTTGTCTATTTTCATTACTGGCGTATAATGTGCATATCTCTCATTTCAGAGGATCCTATTTCGTGAAGCTTCTCGGACCGTGTCTGGAATCCCCAGTTTCATTCAATCCCGTAGGAATCTCCTTCAGGATAGTAATCTACTTGAGTTCCTCTTTCCCGTACTGATATCATTTATGTAAATACACTCCTTTAAATTTGCCCACGTGTTTTACGTAATATTTCCCTCAGTAACAAGAGCCCTAAGCTCATATGAAAATTCTCCTTTGTTTTCCTCTTTTTTACGTTTTCCCGTACCCACAAAGTCAGAATCACAAGGCTAAATTACCGTAAATTGTTGCTACCTGTCTCAAACATATTTCAAACTAAAACCACGGAAAAACGTAAATATATATATATATATATATATATATATATATATATATATATATATATATATATATATATATATAGAGAAGAGAGAGAGAGAGAGAGAGAGAGAGAGAGAGAGAGAGAGAGAGAGAGAGGGAGAGAGAGAGTAGAGGAGAGAGAGGTAAGTAAAAAAATGTAAACAAATTATTGAAATACAAGAATTATGTCTTCGCTTGAACTTTGTGACATTTAGAGACAGGAAAATCATCACAAATATAAGTTGTTTTATTGTAAATACAGGAAATATGATCAGTCAGACTTTGCACCGAAGTAAATAGTCTGAAACAATTTATTTAAAATAAGAACTCCCACAAAATTTTTAAGTCAACCCTTGAAACAATCGGGTTGCTACACCTATTTTTGCCTTGTCCATTCTTTTTTTCAACACTGTCACTGGAATAATTATTCACCTGGCTGTACTACGCTCAGAAATGTCATTACCTGGAAACGTTTCTGCCGCAGAAAAAACAAAAACAAAACTAAACAAAATCCGGTGAAAACGTTTTGATGGCATGACAATCGGACCTTGGTTCAGCCTGCTGTTAACTACCCTCCGGCTTTGTAACGTTACCTATATATATATATATATATATATATATATATATATATATATATATATATATATATATATATATATATATATATATATATATATATAATAAAGAAAAATCCACGATGGAAAGGGAAACAATGGAGTACTGCAAGGCCTTTCGACTTCTTGTCTTTACTTAGCTGACAAAATCCACGAAGGAAAGGAAACAATGGAGTACTGCAAGGCCTTTCGACTTGTTGTCCTTTACTTAGCTAAATAAAGGACAAGAAGTCGAGAGGCCTTGCAGTACTCCATTGTTTCCCTTTCCATCGTGGATTTTGTCTTTATTTATATATTCATCACGTTCCATATTTTTCATTAGTTCATATATATATATATATATATATATATATATATATATATATATATATATATATATATATATATATATGTATGTGTGTGTGTGTGTGTGTGTGTGTGTATACATATATTACACACATACATCAAAACTTCTTTCCTTCAACAGCATCAGCCATCGGCACAACGGTGACCCTGCCCCTATGCGGGGCCATAATAGACGCCTTTGGGTGGCCAGCCGCCTTCTACCTGTCAGGATTCTTGTCTTTCGCTTGGCTCGTGTGGTGGGTCTTCTTCATGTTCGACTTCCCGTCCAAACATCCCAGGTAAGAAGAAGAAGTTGGTCTGTTAGTTGTTGGGGCATAAAGAAGAAGAAGAAGAAGAAGAAGAAGAAGAAGAAGAAGAAGAAGAAGAAAGAAGAAGTTGGTTTGTTAGTTGTTGGGGCACAGAGAAGGAGAAGAGGGAGGAGGAGAAGAAGAAGGAGATGAAGAAGTAGGAGAAGAAGTTGGTCTGTTAGTTATTGGGGCGTAAATGCCTGTAAAGTCTCTCTTGAAATGGATGCCGGATTTCACATGACGTTTTAATTATTGCTGAGAGAGAGAGAGAGAGAGAGAGAGAGAGAGAGAGAGAGAGAGAGAGAGAGAGAGAGAGAGACGCTTATAACATCAAGTGCTTTAATGATGGACAGAACATTTCCTTTTAAGTGAATGTGCGTGAGAGAGAGAGAGAGAGAGAGAGAGAGAGAGAGAGAGAGAGAGAGAGAGAGATTCTAACCTCACACATCCCCCGACACCACGTAGGATCAGCCGCGAGGAGAAGGAATTCGTGGAGGCTTCCAACCGCGAGTCGGGGACATCGGACGTCCTCCCTCCTTCTGTGCCCTTCAGGAGGATAGCGACCAGCATGCCCGTGTGGGCCAACATCGTCTGCGACATCGGGAATTCCTTCGGCTTCTCCCTCTGCATAACCCACATCCCCACCTACATGAAGAATATCTTGGGATTCTCAATCAGGGAGGTGAGTCACTGGATAGCAGAGTTACTGGCACTAATTTTTGGTCTTGGTGAATTTTGTGTGAGTCAGTCCTTGGTCTGCCCTGAGTCAGTCCTGAATCAGTCCCGAGTCAGACCTGAATCAGTTCTGAGTCAGTCCTGAATCAGTCCTGAGTCAGCTCTGAATCAATCCAAAGTCAATCCTGAGTCAGTCCTGAATCAGTCCCAAGTCAGTCCTGACTCAATTCCGAGTCAGTCCTGAATCAGCCCAGAGTCAGTCCGAGTCATTGCTGAATCAGTCCAGAGTCATTCTGAGTCAGTCCAGAGGCAATCCTGAATCAATGCCAAGTCAGTCCTGAATCAGTCCCGAGTCAGTCCTGAATCAGTCCCGAATCGGTCATGAATCAGTCCCGAATCAGTCCTGAGTCAGTCCCGAGGCAGTCTTGAGTCAATCCTGAATCAGTCCCGAGGCAGTCCTGAATCAGTCCAGAATCAGTCCCGAGGCAGTCCTGAGTCAATCCTGAATCAGTCCCGAGGCAGTCCTGAATCAGTCCCGAGGCAGTCCTGAGTCAATCCTGAATCAGTCCTGAGTCAGTCTTAAATCAGTCCCGAATCATTCCTGAGTCAGTTCCAAGTAAGTCCTGAGTCAGTCCAGAGGCAGTCCTGAATCAGTCCCGAGTCATCCTGAATCATTCCCGAGGCAGTCCTGAGTCAGCCCCGAGTCAATCCTGAATCATTCCCAAGGCAGTCCTGAGTCAGTCCTATGTCAGTTCTGAATCAGTCCCGAGTCAATCCTGAGTCAGTCCCCAGTCAGTCTTAAATCAGTCTAGAGTCAGTCCTTAATCAGCCCCGAGTCAGTCCTGAATCAGTCCCGAGTCAATCCTGAGTCAGCCTTAAATCAGTCCCAAGGCAGTTCTGACTCAGTCCTGAATCAGTAATTGTTTTGAAGTCTGTACTTTGGTTTGTCTATATTTTATGTATATTAAGTTCTTTTTTTTTTACATTAGTTTTAATGTATCAACGTTTTCCATTGCGGAGAGAAATTATGTTTATAACTTATTGTGGAATCACCTATTTATTCCTAAACATATGCACATCTTTGGACACTTGACAAAGCAACTAAACCAGCACTTGGAAAAGACCAATTCACTTATTTAAACAAACTCAAAAAATACGAAACTTTAGACTTGAATTTCCCCTCGAATAAATGTACCTTCTTGATTCAAATCTCGTTCCCTTGCTACAGAACGGAATGCTGTCTTCAGCGCCGTTCATGAGCAGATACTGTGGAGGGCTTTTAGCCAGTTCTCTGTCGGACTGGATGTTGAAGAGAGGACTCATCTCTGTCATCAATAACCGCAGAGTTTTTAGTGCAATTGGTGAGTAATTTCTTTTCTTTATATTTTCCAGTATTCTGAAAAGGTCTGAGACAGAAAAAATGGTCGCTTAATGGTTGCTAAGGGTAGCCCTGCTAAATATCACCAGTTTCATTGAACTGGCAGAAGGTGATTTCAAATGATAATATAGATCTAATTTTGTTGAAGTCTCTTGGTTTTTTAGTTTTCTGCAAAAGAAAACTATTGTGCTGGCTTTGTCTGTCCGTCCTCACGTTATTCTGTCCGCACTTTTTTCTGTACGCACTTTTTCTTTCCGCCCTCAGATCTTAAAAACTAATGAGGCTAGAGGGCTGAAAATTGGTATGTTGATCATCCACCCTCCAATCATCAAACATACCAAATTGCAGCCCTTTAGCTTCAGTAGTTTTTATTTTATTTAAGGTTAAAGTTAGCCATAATCGCTTTCTGGCAACGATATAAGATAGGCCACCACTGGGCCGTGGTTAAAGTTTCATGGGCCGCGGCTCATGAAGCATTATACCGAGACCACCGAAAGATAGATCTACGTTCGGTGGCCTTGATTATACGCTGTAGCAGTTGTACAGAAAACTCAACTGCGCCGAAGAAACTTCGGCGCGATTTTTACTTGTTTTAAATTCAGATGAATAGTTCGCGTTGCCTCTTGGTTAGTGATGTACAATTTGACTATCCAATATTATGACTGCTAAATAATATTTGATTATTTACTTGTAATTCTATGTAGGGAACAATTCTCTCTTATTTTGTAGGGTAACTTGAAGTCATTATTTTTGTATTATTTCCATATACATCTGTTAACTCCAGGTATCATTACATATTGATGTTGTTCTCAAATCTGATTTTGAGTCACAAAAGTTTGTAAACGATTAAATAAGGCCTCCTGTGGGATACAGTAATGAGAACTGCTATGAGCCTACTGATGTAAAAACATCAATACATGTTTGATACTTTCTTTCTCAATGGCTGGTAAATCCTGCCTATTCTGCGACGCCTTCTTCATCCCCTTGAGTAAGGATTTGTCCACACCACAGAAAAGTCATAAAGACATGTCGGTAACTTGTCGCACACAAGTCACAAACATATTGAATACAAGCCAACGATTTGTTGGCAGGTCTAACCGGCGCTTTCATACGATTATCCAACACTGACCAAAGGTTCGCTCTCCTCTACAGTCGTTGACATGATTGCATCATGTTTGTGATGTGTATGCGACATGTTACCGACATGTTTCAATGTTTACGACATGTTTATGACATATAGATGACAGTTTTTCTGTGTGTTAATGCATTTTTTACTGTTACAGCAAAAAAATTTCCATTGAAAACTAACGTTTTTAAAGCTTTGCTTTATGAATTTTTGGTCGATCAGGGTCTTGTAAAATCCATTGGTCCTCACAGTTGATGAAGTCATGTCTTTCCAAATCTATTTTCGATCTATTCCAGCGATGTTCGGACCTGCTCTGATGGTGATAGGAGTTGCCCATTCCGGCTGTAACGCCACTACAGCTGTTGTTCTCCTGTGCTTGACCATGTTCTTCAATGGGGCCATTTCAACCAGTCTCTTCATTAACCACTGTGACATTGCCCCGAATTTCTCCGGTAAGTTCAGTCGTTGCAGGATTAATCTGTTCTCCGAGAACTCCGTAAGAGGGTAGTGCCGTCAGTGAACCTAACGCGGTGCACTGTAGGCATTTCTAAAGGGCGTTTCCAGCATCGTTTCGGCCCCTGGCCTTTTATTTTATCTCCATTCCTTCTCCCTTTCTTCAGTCTTGCTGTCCAGCCTTTCTAACTATTCCTCCTTAGTGCAACTGTTGGGTTTTCTCCCAGTTCCACTTTTAGATCCTTGTGAATTGTGAATATAGAATTTAGGCCAAAGGCCAAGCACTGGGACCTATGAGGTCATTCTATGCTGAAGCGGAAACTGACAGTAAAAGGTTTGAAAGGTGTAACAGGAGGACATCCTGGCAGTTGCACTATGCATCAGTGGAAAGTAAGATGGAAGAAAGAGAATATGAAAGGGGGTACAGTAAAAGGAACGAAAGGGGTTGCAGATAGGGGCCGAAGGCATGCTGCAAAGAGCCTTAAGTACTGCCTACAGTGCACCGCACGAGGTGCACTGACGACACTGCTCCCCTATGGGGCTCAGATCCCTGTGCTTCATCTTCTTTATTTTATAGATCACTTTATCTTGCTGTCCAACCACTCCAACTCACTCTTTTCACTGTCTTGAAAGCTGAGTGGCTGAAAGTGGCCCTTCAGTGCTTGGCTTGACACCCTAAATTTCATGAAATCAGTTAAAATTTATCATTGACAAGGAGTCCAGCTAATGAAACCTCTGTGCGGAGAGGACTGTAATCTCGATTTGGGATAGCTGTTCTGTCCTAATTCGATAAAACAGATCACAAACTAGTGTTGTAAACAATTCGGACTTGTCACGGAAGATGAAATGTGAAATATTTCCAGTTTTTTAGGAAAATTGAAAAGAAATAGAAAGAATATTTGTGACCTACTAAAGCAGAAGAGAAAAGAACTATAGAAAAAATTTTGATACCTAAGATGAAAAGTGAAATATTTTCAATGTTTCAGCAAGATTTAAATTTTTTTTTTTTTAACCTATTAACGTGCGACAGAAAAGAATTATAAGGAAAACTGAGAAGACTCAATTTAAAATTAACTGAATTGATACAGCCATCTTATTTAACAGGACTTATCAAAACTTTGTCATAGGTTGTTTTATTTTTGTTTCCTGCAAAAGAAAACTATTGAGATGGCTTTGTCTGTCCATTCACACTTTATGCTATCTGCACTTTTTTCTGTCCGCCCTCAGATCTTAAAAACTACTGAGGCTAGAGGGCTGCAAATTGGTATGTTGATCATCCATCCTCCAATGATCAAACATACCAAATTGCAGCCCTCTAGGTTCAGTAGTTTTTATTTTATTTGAGGTTCTAGTTATCCATAATCGCGCGTTTGGCAACGCTATAGGACAGGCCACCACTGGGCAGTGGCTGAAAGCTTTCTATTTTCTCAGGTACTTTAATGGGAGTTACAAACACAGGTGCCAGCGTCATGGCTTCTTTCGCGCCGACTATAGCTGGCTTCTTCACTAACAACCAGGTAACTAGGATTCTGTATTCTTTTCACTTTTTAGATCATAAGAGCACTAAC